>NC_048444.1:3480498-3777998 GCF_004353265.1 Vitis riparia
AAAACATATTTTTAATGATCTCAAACTGGTGTATTATGATATATAAAAATTTGTTATATTAAAGAATCTTCTGAATATTATCCATATGATGTCAATCTCAATTAGATTGTTTATAAAAGAAAACCAACTAATGAAATGAAATATTATTATTTGCGAGTATTCCGTTCCATTCATTATTCAATTTTTTTTTTCTAATTGTGTTATTCTATAATAAATTACATTTTTAATTATTGATATTAGTTTTATAAAACTCAATCTTATATAATTGAAAGCATACTAAGAGGTACTCATAAAAAAAGTTTGACCAATTAAGTCATGTCCATGCACATTTAGGCTATATTACTTTGTAATTTGATCAGATTCATTTGTATCTTATTATGTTATTGTTTATACTCGGATCTATTGTTTGTATCTTCGTCAAACCATCTAAATTTTGTTTATTTATTTATTTTTATATATTTTTGATAGGGGAGATTGAGAGTCTAGTAGGTATCTCTTTGATACCTTGGCTTTTTTCTAACTAAAATATAGGAGTTATCAAACAAATTATTGGTATGATAAAATTATAAAATGTTTTATTTCACAAATAAAATATTTTAATTTATTCTTCTTATATTTTAAAATTCCATTTTGTTATAAAAAAAAGAAAAGAAAGAACGAGATAAAAAAAATCATAACACAAATCATTTAAATTAAATACAAGAAAATTGGTTTCATAAATTACAAGAGTTATCTTCGTTCAAATGAGAATATTTTTAATTTAAAAATAAAAATAAAAATTACATTTTAAAATTGAAGATTATTTGAATAAATAAATCATTTTGCTTTTTCTAAGATTTTATTTTTAATTTTTAATAAAAATTTGAGAAACCCGATCCAAACCCGGGAGTTTGGGTCCGAGAAGGAGTGAGTGATCCAGGCAACAGAATCAGGGATTCAGCTTAAACCCCTTCAAACTCTGCAAATTTAAGCAGCCCGAAAACCCTACTGTGCTATCATATTGTAACTAACCATGAAGAAGCTGCTTCAGATCGTTGCTGGTATTCTTCGATTTTTCAACAACCCCATTTACAGATTTTGATTTCAACACTCACAATCTCATGTATCATTCACAGGGCAGCGCTGTTCACCGCTGCTTCGAGCACTTGGGCGTCGATACTTTGCAGCTTCAACAGAAGAGTACGCCAAGAGGAACTATGCCAGCAATGTTTCCGAGTACACAACCGTTGTTTCTTCTCTAACTGCTCAGCGCAGGTCTTTCGCCAATCTCATTGTTCTATGAAGAAATCTGATGGGTTTTGTTTCCTTTTTTTTCTCTCTCTCTATTCTTAAGGATTTATTGGGTTCTGTTGTTGTGGTGGTAATAGGCATTTTCTGTTGAGAGATGCGTATGATGATATGATGCTTGATGGGGTTCAGCCATCTCGAGACATTTTTCATTCGCTGATCGTTGGGACCATGAAAGGAGCTCGGTTGCAGGATTCCTTCTTCTTCATAGACCAAATGAAAACTATGGGTTTGGTTCCTGATGTATGTAGATGATGAGTTTATTATCCAAGAAGTGTAAAAACTAATTTGGTTTTGTCTAGGCCTCTGTTTGGTGGACGAGAAAATGAAGGAAAAGAAAAGGAAACAACAAATTTCCTTTTTTTTTTTTCCTTTCCTTTCCCTTTTTTTTCTCTTTTGGCAATGAAAACTTTGACTAGACCATTCCAGATGAGCCTACTAGGTTCAGTCCAATGGCTTTTTTTGGGCAGTAACAGTGGATAGAGATTTAAAACTCTCAATAAGCAGATGGCGGCTAATGGAAAGTCTCTGCGTTCTCTCTCATGTGTGGGAAGATGAATTCATCTATTTGTGGATGTTAATGTGTGTTATATGCTCTTCCCTGTTTGGGCGACATGGTATTTGCTTGGGTTAGGGCAAACTGCTTAGATCGAAAAAGATTGGCAGGGATAAGAAACAATTGAATTTCTATTAGCAATTAATCTTTCTCCAGTTATATGAGGCATTTGTAGTTTCATTACCTTGGACTGCAAGAAGGACACATTTTTCCAATCCTTAAAACAGATTGCTTAGAAATTTAAGCATTGTTTGGCTAACATCTTAATAGTGCTTTTCTTGTTTTAAAGAATGCTGACCAAACAGTTTCTTAATGTTGTGTGTGAATAAAATCCATTAGACCAAGTGAATAAACTAACCAGGTTTTGTCATTTACATTATTTCTGACCTTCTCAGTCAGATTCTAATCCAGTTCATTCAGATATTTGACTCTATAAGCTAGAGTTTATTTTTTTTACTTAATTGATTCCCTTGGTAGTTCATGATGTTTAAATCTATGTTTTAGGTTGCGCTATACAACTTCTTGGTCTCAACCTGCGGGAAATGCAAAAATTCTGACCAGGCAATACATGTATGTTTCCTGAGTATCATTTAACATCTTTTTCGTCTGTTATACAGTTCTAGAATCCTCAATAGGTTTGCATGCTTTAAGAAAACTAATATTTCTGAATTTTGTCTCTCTGAATTCAAGATTTTGGAAGAAATGAAGAAAAATGAAGTGAAACCGACTGGACAAACCTACATCTGTCTGCTCAATGCATGCGCTGCTTCTGGCAGAACTGATCGGGTGTATGTCATCATTTCATTTTCTAACTCTTATCTGTTTTACATGGGCCAATGGTGAATATTCACCACCTTCTGGTGGTAACTGAGGATATCTAGCCTGCAAACTAATGGCTATCTCTTTTCATGTTAGTTCAATAACGCGATTTTATCCATTTCATCAGATATTGATCGATAGCAACACATTTTTCTAGAGGTTCTAACCTTTCATAATTATTATCTGGGATTGCCATTAAAAGGCCTGCAATGTTTTCCATAAGCACATAACTTTGGACTAGCCTACTTCTTCCTAGGTTGATATCATGGAGAAGCATAGAAGCGATATAAGTTCAAATTTTGCTTGAGCCAATATCTGGCTTCTTGATAAGCCTATTGGAATTTACTCTCCTTCATATTGTGTCCTGATATAATTATTCTATGGTGACTTGCCTGAGTGCATCCCGAAATTAAATGCTAGCTGAAATAACTTGTCTTTTATTGTTATAGGTATGCAATTGTCCGTGATATGACTGCAGCTGGTCTTGGTTTGAACAAGTTCTGCTATGCAGGACTTATAGCTGCACACAAGAACAAGATACCTTTAACAGATGATACAGCTTCCAAAGTAGTTATCAGATGTTTCCATTTTCTTTGGTTAGATTCTTATTCTCTCACTTACAAAACAGGTTTTTTCTAATGTTTCCCTTTCCTGGAAAAGATCATCGAGCTTGTTGAGCAGTCAAAGGGGTGGTCATCGATTGAAGCAACAAGAGACATGGCCGAAAATGTGATGATGGGTGTTTCGGAAGAAGAGTTATATAATATTCCCACTGCTGAATATGTTCATAGGCGTGCTGGATTTCTGAATAGGCAACTAACTGTGTATCATGTTGCACTTCATGCCTTTGCGGATCTTAGGAATGTAGAGGTATGATGTGGGATTCATTATCGCTAGCATTTGTAAAATATCTTGAGTTACAATCACTAAAAGGAGCTCATATACAAAACACACATAAGTTACATATTTTGTTTGTTCTTTTTGCTTGGCTTGATGATAATTAAACTAGTTTCTGCTTCTCTGCAATTGCCTGATGAATGGCTTTTGGGATACTAGAAATTATCTAGTGCTGCATAATGGTTTGAATTTTAAATTTTGATAATGGAAGAGGGACTTCTTTAACTACCCATCTTAAATCTTTTTTCACCCGCTTTTTCTTTGTTTACCAATTTTTAATTCCTCCAAATAATGAATTGATGATTATCATTTTCATTTTACTGGTTGAAAGTGCTGAAATATTTTAACAAGTTTACTGCCATTTTATTTTAACTTTCAATCTTTGTTCATTATGGCAGGCAATGGAAACACTTCTGGAGATGCTAAAGAAGGAGGGTAAAACTCCTGATGTTTTTCTCATCATGCAAACAATGAGGTAACTGATTGTTAAAGATTTATTTTTGAAGAAATATTGTTGAAGTGAGCTACTCACATATATGCATACACCATCCACCTGCATCTTTTATATTGGTCATTAAAAGCGATTTGATTTTATGTTTGTTCTCAAGAGATGTGTATTAATTTGCTATGTTGCCTTTTTATTACATAGCAAATGAGGATAAGTTGTATATCTCAGTACCCTTGATCTGATCCTTTATGTGCAGTATATGGATTCGAGCCTTTGTAAGGGGATATGAATTTACCTATGTTGCAGGATTTCATCGTCCATATCTTTGTGTTATTTACCCTTTATGCTAATGCAATAGGTTCACTCAATTATTTTTCTTAGTATCTTCTTGAATGGCACTTTTAAAAACTAAATGTGATATTTCATGTTAATATCAAGCAAAGAAAAGGTCGATGCTTGAATTAAGTGTAACAGGATGTTATCATAGAGCTTTAGAGTGAGGAAAATAAAGACATTGGTGAAGTTATTATTAAAACTATATCAATGAATATGGATTTTTGTGCAGGAAAATAAGTTCAAGAGTTTTGAATTCTTATGAGGTTAGAAAGTTTGCATGTTTCTTAAGTATTAGATTATCCAAAGTTCAAGAAACATTAAAGTGAAACCAAAAGATAAAAAAGACTGAATTTGTAGTCTACTGTTCGAGGAAATACAAATACTATGGGCTCGTATATTGGGTTTTGTGGAAGGAAATATCAGTCTTCTGATGGCATTGGAGTCACTTAATTTGCAATGCAAGAAATTAATGCTTCGTAGATGAGAAACTCCATACTTCCATGAAACAGATGTTTTTAAATTTTTTTATTTACATGCCTTTATTTTTCTCTGTCAACTATCAAGATGCATTGATGTATAAAATTCATTGTAGTATTTACCTCATCCAATATCATTAATATGCTTGTCATGTTTTTCTTTTTCCATTAAAGCCACAGGACAGCTAGCAGCCTAGCTCTCCTAATTTTATTTGGATGCTATACCATAGAGGCAAAGACCTTAATCAAGTCTCTGACTGAGCTTGGAGACCTTCAGCCACTTGAATCTCATTAAAAATACAGATAAATGTACAAATTCCAGCCTTAATGATGTGTGGTAACATCAAGTAAAATAACCATTTGGAGCTTGGAAGTGAGGAGAGGAAGGCAGACTTGGTTTGGCATGAGAAAGCAAAGCTGTTTTGAAGGGGAAAAAGAGAGGGAGATTAGAGGAGGAAGCTAATCCTTGAAATGAACAATCAATAGAGTAAATTGAGGAAATCTGTTGTATTAACTGGTTATCACAAAATTATATCTTAGTTTACTTTTTTTCTTGATATTTGTGACACTATGGTCATCTTTGGACATCACTTAACTGGTGCAGTGATTGACAAGCGTTTTTTCCATAGAAATCCTTGTTCGAAATGGTGGCTCCTTTAATGTGCAACAGTGATACATGCTGCCAAACTAACATTTTCATTAAAGCAACTTATGCAATGCTATATGCACTACAACAAATATGCTAGAAGTAGAAATAACTTTCGGTTTTTAGCATACATGTTTCTCTCGAAAGAAACCTCAGGATTAAACTCTTGCTGAATAAACTGCCAACTGTCTATCACCTTTTTCAATACAGGAATCCTTTCTTAGTCTTTCCTATGGTTTATCTTTAGCAGGCTTGCTTTGTATCTTTATATGCTTGCTCCTATTTTACTGTAGTTCAGTTGTAATACTTGTAAGTATTTATTGACAACTCTGTCTTCTATACACTAGAAAATAGTTTGGATGCTAGGATCTATCTACTAAATTAATTTTGTATCTTTAGTATTTAGTTTGGCTGATACACAATAAAAATTCTCTGCAGATTATGCAGTATTTAATTACTATTTTTATGCAGGTGCTATCTACATTCTGGAAACATTGATCGTGGTCTTCAAATTTTTGAAGAGTACATGAACTCAGGGAAGCCAGCTATGGTGGAACTATATGTGGTGCGTTTAATGACAAATTTAGTTATGCAATATGGTAACAAAAGTTTGTATTCTTTAACTGAGAATGTTAATGCTTTCTACTGTTATTCAAATGCTGTTTTGGTTAAATTTGAGGACACTTGATGCACTTTTTTGAGTCAACCTAATGTCATGTTACTATAATGTTGGGATGTGCATTCTGCAGTCAGGGTAATTAGCTTGAAAACCATGTTGTGTTTTCTAGGTTACAGAAATGTAACCCTACAAAAGTGTACACCCTTTGTGAATATCCTTCATCTCTATTGATTATCTCATTAATTTGTTGGGTATGAACTAGTGCACATGATTATTGGAGATTCATGTGGAGTTGCCAGGAATCTGCCAGTGGTCATTCCCTTCATTCCGTATGTTAAGTTTTTTGGTACTCTTTTTTGAAATTTTTATGGTTGACCAGTTATGAATCCTCTTTTCCTCTTAAGTTATTCTATTCTGTTGCTGTAGCTGGGCACTTCTTCCATTCAAAGGGCTGAATTTTTTTAATTTAACTTAATGCACATTCAAATTGATTGGTGTGGTATGGATGTTAAACTGCTTTACTTGCATGACTGTAGACACTTGTAGAGGGAGCTATGGTGGGTTATACTCCCAAGGGAATGGAACTCGCTCAAGACACACTGGTATTGTTTGTTGGGTTTTTCTGTTGGTTGTGGATTGAGAAGCTGATGTTATGATTACACTTTTGGTTTTTATAGCTCATAAATGATTTCCCTGGTCTAATGCAGGTCAAAATGAATGCCAGGGGCTTTTTCTTGAGCCCCAAAATGGGAAGTGAGCTCCTCCTGGTAGCCTCTGGTGAAAAGGTACGAAAACAATTCTTTGGTCACTTGATGAAGATCTGTATAAGTTAGTTGATGTGGGAAATGCTAATTATTTTCCATCAAATTCTCTTCATAACTTTACATATTTTGGTTAAAATTATTTCTTTGCAGACTGGTGGATATACCACTGCAAATTATATATGGGACCTGATGCAAGCTCGCAAAATTACCCCTTCATTTCCAGCCGTGGAAGCATACTACAATGGCCTGAGAGTGAGTCTTCCTGCCCTGATAATCCATCAAAAAATTTTCACTTATTTTATATTTTTTCTTTTTCATTTCTAGTTTGATATCAAGGGTGACCCTGAAATAATTCAGCTCAAGTCCGGAACCGGACTCGGGCTTTGTGCATTGGAAATTCCTGATAGAAGCTAATGAATCCTAAAAAATGGCCCTGGATTGTGTTATAGTGAATAGCAGCATCACAATGCTAGAAACTGAAATGACTGACACAGTTAGAAAACATTCAAGTGATCTTTGCAGTGGTTGCTTAATGTGCTTGGATTTTTTATCTTACTAAATGCCTGTATTCAGATTTTTGAATTTTCTAATTGTCTGCATTTCACACAATTCTTTTTTTTTTCCAGGAACGTGAAATACCTGAAGATGATGCAAGACTCTTACTAGTTTCTCGGGCTTATGACAACCAACGCCTAAGATTTGGAACTGGTCCAGGACGACCTTAGTTGGAAGTTGGAACATCAAGGAAAGCATCGTCTGGGACTGTTGTTTTTTTATTTTTTTTTATTAAAAAATTCGAAGGGAATAATTCCTTTGGAAATTGCTGTTGGCAGAACTAACTTTCATTGTATTAGATTTTGCGCAATGGCATGGATCACTTAATAACAATGTACCAAAGCGTCATATGAAATTAATGTGGTCATCTTTGTACTACATTGTTTATTACTCTACCATTGATGATGTGTGATTTTTTTTATTTATTTAAAAAAAGGGTATATTTATGTCTTTAACAATTATTTTTAATTTTTTTCCAAATCACAAGATTTTTTAAACTAATTCTTGAAAAATAGTTTTGAATTATTTTAATAAATAAACTTAACGTAAAAATAGTTTTCTAAAACTTTTTTTTTTTTCCTGGGTTATTTGATTGAAGGGGTTATTAAGCCTAATTTTGGAAATCTAACATTCAACCTATTTTTAGTCTCAATAAAATCATTCTCATTTTTTTCAAAAATATTTTGGGAACCTTGTGTTTTGATTGGACCATGTGGCAAATATATACTTTTTGGAACCCAACTTTATGAAATCTGAAAACCAGCTTTTAATGTGAAAATTATATATTTTTTTTTATGCATTCTAAGCCGACTATATTTTTTGTACCGAGATTTCCCCCCTTTTTTTTTTCCTCTCTTACCCACCATCCGCCTCTCCCTCCCTCCCTAGTGAAACCGGCTGGCCGGCGTCATCAATGGCCGCCACTCACACATCTCTCTGGTCGACAATCTCCCCCCCCTTTCTTTCTCTCTCTTTCCTTCCCTTTCGATATCACCAAGAGACAAGAAGGCAGTGACAATGGTGGAGAACCAGGGCCGCATGGAAGAAGGCGCGACTGGTTGCCATTGACGGCGACAACTAGCAACTCTCGCGGTCATTGACGGCAGTGGAAGCACCAACGTAGGGAGAGACCCCTCTACCTAGAGGTGAGCTCGCCCTCGCCCTTGTCGGCCTCCCTCTTGCCCCTCCTCAACCTCTCTCCTTACGTTGGTGCTTCCGTTGTCGCCGTCGTTGTCATCAATGACCGCGAGAGTTGCTGGTTGCCACCGTCAATGGCAATTAGCCGCACCTTCTTCTTTCCGGCCCTGATTCTCCACCATTGCCACTATCTTCTTCTCTCTTGGTGTTGTTGAAATGGAAGAAAAGAGAGAGAAAAAGGGAAGGGAAAGGGAGAGAGGGGGAGATTGTCGACCAAAGAGAGGTGTGAGTGGTGGCCGATGATGACGTTGGTTAGCCGGTTTCACTGGGGAGGGAGGGAGAGGCGAATGGTGAGTACAGGAGGAAAAAAAAAAAAAAGGGCAATCTCAGTACAAAAAATGCAATTGGCTTAGAGTGCATAAAAAAGATATAATTTTTCACATTAAAAGCTGATTTTCAGATTTCATAAAATTGGGTTCCAAAAGTATATATTTGCCAAATAACCCCATCAAAATTATTTTTTTAATATATATATATATATATACAATTAGTTACTATTTAAATAAAAATATGAAAGGGTTAATTTGATGAATATGAGAATTATTTTATTATTTTAATTAATTAATTCTTTTTTATAAAGTTATTATATGCTTAAATATGATATAAAAGTTTTTAAACTTTTTTTTTACACATTTTTAATTATTTTAAAAGATTTTAAAAACATCTTTAATTTATTTTTGAAAAAAATCCAATGTTCAGATAAATTCTTTTAAATCTGTTTTGAATTCAAAAAATGTACCAAACATATTTTTGAATTTTAAAAACCGTAATCAGAGCAGGCCCAATGTCATGCCGTGGGAAACGCTAGGCGTAAAAGGCCATCCAACCCCATAGAATGGCGATGGAAGAATGTGGCGGCAACAAACCCCTTCCCACACATTGATACCCGCCGGTCGCCTGAGAACAGCGGTATTGAATCCTAGGTCATTTTCTCTCTCATCAACACCTCCAGTTTCTGTGTAGCACGTGATCCGAGCCATTCCGAGAGAGTGCACCGGAAGCAAAGTCTCCACTAGAGACACAGCCCAAGGTCGCATCCCGGCCGTCGTTCGCCCAATAGCACCTTACCGGCGTCAAGATCAATGGAAGATCAGTGTCGAGGAAGCACCTTCTAACCACTGAGAGGAAGCAGATACAGGCCGGGGTTCTTTTGCTCCACAACGTTTCCGCTCCAGATACGTGCCGGGTCCGGATCCTCCGTACTCCTCGAATCTGGTACAGTCCATCCTCTCAAGGTGAGTATTGACTTATCTTTTCCATTGAGGAAAGCATCTTCTTGGAACCGGTCCAGGACCACCGCCACTGCTCCGTATAAAGCTGCCACCCATCACCACCGTTGTCTTCCAAACCTCCGCTAGGATCCAGGTCTTCCATTATATGACAATTTACAAGCACACTGAAAATATAGAGTGTACACATGCTTCCAACATGAATCAAATCATTTTCCTCATCTTATTTTCCATTGAATCAAAGAACTGAAAATAGCCCGGAAGCCTAACAGCCTTCTTAAGGGAATACAAATATGTTGCCCTCCATTGATCACCTAATTTGGGTACCTTAAGTATAAAACAAGGAACCATTATCATTATCAGAAAATAGATCCACTATTCTATGCTCTACAAAGGAGGGACCCGGGCCAGGTCAAGGAGTTGTAGCTCAGAGATACCAACAGCTGCATATGTTATCAAAATGACAAAACTGCAAACCAAAAACACACTGTTGACTAAAACCGTCCCTCTGAAATAACAGCTGAATTGGAACTATACATGAAAGTTCTCCAGAAAACACATTACAGTTTAAAAGATATAATGCTATGGTCAATAGGTATGGGCCAAGGATTGAGAAAGTGCACAAAGGATACAGAAGGGAATGCCACAACAACAGCTGAATCAGAACTGTACATTTCAGATTCTCCAGAAAAAACATTACAGTGGAAAAGATTATAGTTGTAATGAAGGCCCAGGGCAGTGTACAGAAGAATGAGCTATGGGAATACAGCAGCTTCTATTTTTCAATTAGTTGCAACATCCGCCTCTCTGACTAACCGTTCCATCTCCTGATGGACCCTGTGGCCGCCCATACCCAACCTTGATGCCAGATGACTGCAATAAATTGTTTTTTGGTAAGTGATGCAATTCATTAAAAAGGCCAAGGCAAAACAGTGGGGACGCAACCTCAAACATCATACTTGTGTTGTTTACAAGGTTTCCAGAAAGCGTATTATGTACAAGCAAAACCAAAAAAGAAAAAAAAAAAAAGAGAAAAAAAAAGGAGGAAAAAACTTAAGAAATGAAGAGCCAGATGACTGCAAATTTTACCCAAAACCAAAAAGGTTTAAAATAAGTTTTTACCATTTTAAATAAAATGAGAATACTTAGGTTGTGTTTGTTTTTTTGTCTTAAATCCAAATAGACTGTACTTAAACTTAAGTTTAAATCGTACTAAATAGTTTTAAGTATTAAGTTATTGATTTTTTATTTATTTAAGTCTTAAAGCAATTTGTAATCTAGCAGGTTTCCCAGAAGAGAAATTACAATCCATATTTGTAATGCAATTAGTCAATGAGGGTGAATGACTGACAATCCTTATGATTTGTCTCATGAAAGTCAAGAACTCTAGTACCAGTTTGAAAAGAGCAAAAACAATAACCAGAGTTCAAGATAATAACCTGAAAGCAAATAATTCCCTTCAGCTAAGTGACTCAGTACTTACCTCATTGGATAGATCAAACACGCCTTCCTGAATATTCTGAAGGATCCTTGCAGCAGTCTTTATGAAGGCCTGTAAGATATTCCATCTCAGTTTACACAATGAAATGAAATTTAACTTATAAGATTTGTAACCTAGTTCTGTAAAAAACAAATGTAAAGGGTATGAGGTCGAGGTCTAGTTCCCATCACCTCCTCAACATTTTGTGCTGTTCTTGCAGATGCCTCTAAAAATAGAAGTCCATTTTCCTTTGCAAATTGCTCCCCTTCCTCTTTGCTGACGGCCCTCCTATGGGCAAGATCACACTTGTTCCCTATGAGCATGATTGTCATGTTGGGGTTTGCATGCTGTCGTGCATCCTCAAGCCAGCTAGCTAGATGATTAAAGGTCTCTCTCCTAGACAACAGAACAACCTGGTTGTTTCAGTTGCTCAAAATTATAACAGAATGGGGAATTCGAGCAGAAACAAAAACAGAATAGGAATTACAGGCCAGAATAATGCCCAGAAAGATATGGAAAGGCTCATACCATGAAAAGTGTGCAATATGAAGGACACCATAAAATAGTTGATGGGTGTGGAACAGGTAAGAGAGTGCCATCTCCTTGATAAGCCAACTTTTGAAAGCATAATTACACACATTTAATTTTGTTTATTCTTGAAATTTTACATAAAAATGTAAAAAAAAAAAAAAAAAAAAATGAAGAGAAAGAAATAAAATAAAAAATTGAACATTCTGGAGAATGTCCTACTGCAATTTATCCATAATAACAAACACAAGCTGGTTACCAATTTCCTTAAGAGCCTATACTTGGCGGATAGCAGGCAGCTACTACAAATCAAGGCTTGTTAAGAGCCGTATGATTGATTAGATGCAAATCAGATTTAAAATCTGAGATCTCTTCTAGCCAAAACCATATTTTTGGTGTGACTGTGATAAAGGAGTTTGCTCAAACAGCTTGCAGCATGTATTTGACAGACAAAATAAAAAAAAGCAAACCATCAACTGACATCTTAGCGAGCCAGGTAGATTCAAACTACATTTCTTTAGGTAAGAGGGCAGTTACAAATAAATAAATAAATAAATAAGTCTCCCAGTGCCAAGAATAACATAACTTTCCAACACCACCACAACAACCACATACCCCTCTCTCCTTTCTCTCTCTCACATATACACATGCACATACCCACCTGGTTATGTCATAAACCAGAAGAGCACCTGCTGCTCCTCTGTAGTAAGATCTAGTGATGGACCTGAATGATTCTTGCCCAGCCTGGAAGATCATATGCATTGTTAAAAATAAATAAATAGCTAAATCACTAAATAAATAAATAATATTCAGTACAAAATACAAATGTATAAAAAAAAAGATACAAATTCAGCATAAGAACTTATTGGAATGCTGAGCTACAAGTTAATAATAGAAATGAGGGAAAAAAAGCTCTTTTTGTAAAAAAAAAGGTCTTTTATGGTCAACCATATCAAGAAAGTCTGGAAAAACTAGGCTCCAAACCATATAAAGAATAAATGAAGTACATATGAATTTTCTTAATTTATCTATTAATTTAAATGTGTGAGAATGACCTTGATTCATGATATCAAGACCTAAAAAATATGGACCAAGCACCAAAGTCTCAAACATGCCCTAAATAAACTAAAATCTGACACCTGAAAACCAGCAAACAATTGGGATGTCTGACAACATAAGACACCGAGCACTCAGTCTATACAAAGAACTAAACAAGTTATACAAATTACTCATGAGGCCATGCAAATAAATTCTCATTTTTCAGGATTATCTCTTCCTTTAGATCCACCTAAGTTTTTGTGCTATCATAATATGGAAGTAACAAGAATGCAGAATTCCTCAATGCATTTCTAGAGTCAAACAAAATTAAACTTTCATATAACCAGTAGAAAATAAATTTGCCTGTAGAGAACATAAAAAATGTCCACTATTGCACATTCACAACCTCATACTTCACATGATAAAGAACTGATATGCAAATCAAACAACCATTTGGTGCTGGATAAGTAATCCTGGTGAGAAAGAAGCAAGGGAATAATGCAAGGATCAATTGAATTCTCGTAACGCCTAAACGATTATGGTATTTCTGAAAAAGGAGAGACTTCAAATCTCATCCCAATTATTATAAAGTGCAAGTAAAATATATATATATTGACCCAACTATTGAAATTCATGAGAATTTGGCATGACTAAGCACTAAATCTGAAGTCCTTGTCTGCCACTTTCTGTTAAGAAAGTCCCAATATCCAGATGAACTTTATAAATATAACAAAACAAATCAACTTTGTGCTTGTTTAGATAAACTTCCCGTTTCTGTTTTTGAAATCAGAAAATAGTGGTAACTTTTATATAAAATACAAAAACACTTAAGACACTTATATTGAAAAAGTAATACTTTTAAAAACTGTTTAAATATTTGAAAATGATTTTTAAAAATAAAAGGTAAATCTATACTTTTTGTACAAGATGTTCTATTTCTATATAAAAGTTTCTGATTTTAAAAACAAAAAACAACAAGTGTAACAAACGGACACTTTTAATCAAATGCATGTAATGATCAGAATGTCTCATTAGAGTGATCGGACACTTTGTAATCAAATGCATGTAATGATCAAGAAGTCTCATTAGAGTGTATAATCTATATTTTTTGTACAAGATGTTTTATTTCTATATAAAAGTTTCTGATTTTAAAAACACGAAACAGGAAGTGTAATCAAACACACTTTGTCATCAAATGCTTGTAATGATCAGAATATCTTATTAGAGTGTATAGATGCTCCAGTGACAAGTATACCTCTTCTTAACTTTGTTAAATGCATCTTTATCCAAGCATTATGATTCAATGACATGGAGACATCCCCAATTTTCCATACCCAGTTTTTTGGCTCATACGTTATTTATGATTTTCGTTTGTCATATTTATTTCTTGACATGAGGCAGCTAAAAATCTTTTTCACTTGTTTGTTCCAAGTATTTTTCTTTGTTTATTTTGGTGACATTGTTCTATACATTATAATCTACTCACCCTCAAAAATGGATTCATTCAGGGATAAAGATTCAACTAAATTAATTCTACATGGATGAAATTTGTGACTATCACAAGGGAAGGGTACGTATAAAAAAATCCGTAAAATTGGAGTTCCAATTCCAACAGAAGGACTTGTATTACAACATCAGATGATAAGTCTTACAGAACTTAATAGTTCAGGACCCAGGATGACCACGTAATTTCAAGCAATCAAATGCCAGTTTGATACTTTCTAACAATGCAATCTTTACTAGTACTCATAACACTTTCCTTCAAGGACGTTTATAAAAAGCCTAATTCAATATTGTAAATAATCAATATCTCATTTTATCAGGAGCGTTAGTACTCACGGTGTCCCAAATCTGGAGTTTGATGGGTCTTCCGTCGATGGTGACCATGCGGGCCCCAAATTCGACTCCAATTGTGAGATCATGCACCGGTTGAAACCTCTTGTCTGTGAATTGCAGCAGCAGACAAGATTTCCCAACACCTGCAAACCCAAACAAAACCCTAAACTCAAGACATGCTGCTCAAACCCCTACACTTCAAATTGAGAAAGAAAACCAAATTCTCCACACAAAAGAAATCTCCTAATCCTGAAAAATCCATTTCAACCCCAAAAAATTGCCAAATTCCAAGCCTGCCTTAGTTTTTTCTGCAGTTCCTCGGAAGCAAACAGAAACAAGGGAAAAGAGATGAACCTGTGTCGCCGATGATGATGTACTTGAAGAGATAGTCGTAAGACATTTCTAAAACGATGCCGTGTAGGGAGATGAAGATGATGACGATGAAGAGGATGGAGCTCCGTGAGTTCGCAGGGCTTTTCAGACACTTCTCCCAAGATTCTATTACTTTGCCCAAAAGCTAAAAGCCAGAAGGGCAGAGAGAAAATAATTTTTTAAAAACCCCCCGAAAAAACCGAATGGAGGACACGATAGGTTTTTTCTGGAATATGGATACACGTATACGTCTTCTTATCGTATATATTTTAAATCTTTGCTTTTCATGTCGGTTTGTTCAAGCTAAAAGAAACCGTAAAATAATCATATATATATATGCATTATTTAATACGATATTTAAATACACAAATTATTTTCTATATTTAATAATATAATATTTTTTTAAAATAAATATTTTAATGTCAAATATTATTAATAAAAAATTATTTATTAAATTATGAATTATAGAATAATTTTTAAATGATGCCAAATATATGTGAGATTTTATGTATTTTAAATAATAAATATTAAAATGCTATATAATTTTTATTTTCAAAAAATATCGAATATTGAAATACAATATATTTTTCATTATGTTTTTTATAAACATAAGGTAATATATAACGTTGGTTATAAAAAAAAGATATTTTAGGATATGTAATTTTATTTTATTGTATCAGATCAATTCAATGCAGGTTTATGCTTTTATATGCTCGAAATGACTTAGAGGTGAATGAGAAATTAAAATCAAAGCAATTTATATGTTCATAGAAAATATGATCAAAAGACGGAATCTCAAATCACAGATTATTTGTTGAAAGAGGAATTCATGAGAATTTTGTAAGTTCAAAAGAAAACATGGGCTTGAACTTGGGTTTCCCACACACGTGGACTCAACTAGATCGATGTGGACTTGGGCTTGACTTAGGCCCACATGTGCACAAGTCGGACCAAATAGGTGTTGACATAGGCTTGACCAGATAGGTGTGGACCTAGGCCCAACTTAGGCCCACATGTATGTGGGCTTAATAAGAAAGCTCAACAAAAAGTATGCAGTTTCAAAGCATATGAGATTTTGTAGAAAGTATAAAATTTGTTTAATTAATCGTTTCCTATGATTTCAAGTATCATTATCACAAGGAAATGATCATTATAGCATGAGAGACAATTTGTTACTAAGTCGTAATCATTTGAATTAGACAAATTTGTTTTAAGGACAAAAGAGTCAAATTCTAGTCACGTATTTAATTTTATTTTATTTTATTTTATTTTTACTACTTTATTATAGAAAAATAGAAATCCATTTATTTATTAGTTTGTGGATATCTTTTATTTCTCCCATCACTAGAATAAGATTTGTTGTCATGTTCCAGATCAAGGGTTTGTCGCTTTAGACGTTTGTAGGGGCCATGAAAATCAAATTTAAATGCTAAAAACATTATATCATTCTCAAGGGTTTGTCGTGTAAGAAGTTTGCTCAGTGGCATCAAAGTCAAATTTGAATACCAAAAACATTGTATCACATTTTACATACTTTGTATTTTTGGGTACAACATGTGATTTGTAACAACATTCATTTAATATAGATTGTGACTCAAGATTAAAGTAAAATTCGGTAATTAAAACATGTAGCTCTCTCAAATATAGTCTATGATCATGCCAAATAAAAATCATGATGTGACATATGCTATGCTCTATTAGACTTTATACTTCTTTATACAAAATGTTGTTATTAATAACATTTTCATTTAACCTATGTTATATTTTTGCTTTTAATGTGCGTGACATGAGTCAAGCTCCTTAATTAATGAAGCTAAGGGTCTGTTTGACCTTATTTTTTGAAAATTATTTTAAAAAACATGATTAAATAAGTATATGTTTTTCTTCCGTTTTTAAAAATTGAGAAAAATAACTTTTACTTGTTTTTTAAAAAATTGTTCTTTATTTCACTTTGTTTTTTAAAATTGCTTCTAAATAACAACAGTTAAAATTGTTTTTAAAAACAGAAAACCATTTTTAAATCATTCGGCGAAACATACTCTACATTTTTAAGATATGGCTACTATTCGTAGAATTGGAAAAAAAAAGACAGCGAACTTGTGTTTCCCCCGGGAAAGATTTCACCGATGCCATTGCTACTTTATTGATCTTCATGAAGAGAACCTCTACGAGCACGAAAAACTCAAGTACGACGACTTTGATTGCCAAGTTCATACCAGTGAGGAGAATCAAAACAGGGAAAGAAAAGCTAAGTAGAGTCAACCACACTCATCCTTCAAACCATCTCTCCAGGAAGAAAAATTCAGACACTCAAATTCAACGGGAATTTGTAAATGAAACCAATAAATGAGCATTCAGTAGTATCAAAGTCACCTCCGCAGCAGTCAGAACCCATGGTGGTGAATGGCAACATTTTGGTTGGCCCATGAGGGTACATCTTGAGAGCAGAAGATGAAAGCCAAAATCAAATGTATACAAGTCAAAAAGAAGCACTGTCTGTTCCAATGTCAAAAAGATACACTGTCTGTTCCAATGTCAAAAAGATACACTGTCTGCCCATGAAGATGGTCCAGTGACTTCAATCCCACTAAGCACCGAAGCAGCTGTAAGCTGACCATCTCTGTGATTCCGCGAGCACCGAAGCAATGCATTAGCTATGGTAATATACCTCCCATTTGAAGGTGTGAGCATGCATTCTAACATGTTAGATCAAAAGCAAAAAACTGGTGAACGTGTGATGCATCCAAATTCAGTCTCTTGGACTCGGGTTTTAACCATCTTATTTAAAAACCAATTAATATTCGTAGGGGTAAATCAAATCTTTTATGACATACAATTACCATTTTGCCGAACCATTCTCGGGTTTAAGAACGATATTATACATATTTATACTTGGTGAATCTGAAATTGGGTTGGAATTATCATCTGAAACTGGGTTAATGCTCTTCTTTGTAAGCTTACCATCTCTCCTGCAAGGTACAAAAGTAAATTCACCTTTGGATATTGAATATCTTTTATGAAAGTTTTTAAAACCTTGGAGAACGAAAGATAAATTGATTTGGAGTTGGTTGAATTGTACAATGGTTGATTGATTGATCCTGAATATATTTTATGGGAGCAGGTTGGATAGAGGGTGTTGATCAATTGTGGGGGTCAATGGGTTTGGGTCATTCTTGGGATGTGATAAAAATGATTGGATTAAGGTGTTTATTAGTCAATTTACCCAAATTAAGCATCCCTCGCTAGTACAATTATTAACATATTTATTACTTTTTACTTTATACCACATTTCTTTTTACCAAAGAATATTAATATTGTAAAAATAAATGAAACTAATAAAAAATAGTATTAAGGTAGGGTTCGTTTTTTCTATTAATTTACTGATATCAATTAATATAATTAAAATAAACTTGTTATCAATAAATTTAGTTTAGTTATCCTTGATTAATATCAACATGTTACTTTTAGCTGAATGAAAAAAAATAAAATATTTTGATTTTTTCTATTTAACTAAAAACCAAACATCGCCTTAATTCAAAGTTTTACATTAAAAAATACTAATTCAAGACTACTTTGCTACAACGATAATGAATTTAGAAATAAGGTAAACATGTAATTTTGGATTTTGTTAGGTAATGCAAAAATTAAATTTAATGTAAAAGGAAGTCTAAATTTTTTTAAGAAAATTCAAAATATTGTATCCTTGTTGGTTTTCATTTTCCAAATCTATTAAATTATTTTTTGTAACTTAAATAGGAGACACGGGAAGAATAAAAGAAAAAATATATTATGATTATTTTATAGTTAATCCAAAAAATTCTCAAAAAAAAAATCAGGATTTTGACTAGAAAAAATTGAAAGCCCATTAATGAAGGAAAAACAAGAAGTAAAGGCGGATAGTTGAACCTCAAAATGATTTTGAGGTAATCCACTAAGGTATACAAGGGCTTTTGTATTATGAACGCAAAAACTGTTTTTCCAACTCTTGATTAGATGGATTTGTAAGGTTGATTGAGGTTAGAGTTAAATTCTATATCGTGAAAACAAATCTCATCTTATTTAGGTGCTTATGATAAAAATAATTGTCTTTTAGGATATAACAATCATTTTCTTGTAATGATAACACTTCAAATTATAAGAAATAACGAATCACTTGGTAATTTGTACTATTTTAAATACAATCAAGGGCGAAATTCGTTGATATATCGTGTATCTGTCGGAAATGAAATAGGGATACATTCCCTAATATATCCTTGATATATTCGTAAAATTGAAATATCAATATATTTATGATTATCGATATTTTCATTATTGAATATAATTAAAAAGGACTTGAAAGCTTAAAAGATTAGAAATGAGAAAAAATGAAGAGAACGAAAGAATGTTTGAATGAATATAAAAAAGGCAAAGGAGTAAAAACCTTATTTATAGATTTTGTTGGTGACTATTAAAAGAAATATGTTTTAAAAACACTAGACATGTCCATTGAAGAGTCCGTCTTACTGACACATCTTTTGGAAGCTATAAATTCGGATAATCCAAAAAGATATACATAAAAAGTTACGAAGGTTTAAAATATTTCTTTTAAACTTGCAAAATTCTGAGAATCTAGGACACATTCTTACACAACTCAATATGTGTTCTTTGACTCAATCTACAACACAAATCCATTATTTATAGTACATAGAAAGCATCTGACAACAAAAAGTAACATTTTGTAAGACAGCCATTTATTAAATGAAGCGCTAGGTACAGTTGTGGCCATGTTCTTGCTAGCAAATGTAAAAATGGCTAAAATACATCTAACATTTCTGTTCCAATGTCTTGTGTATTGGCTCTATCTCAATTGCCAATTCTTTGTGGAACTCCACATAAGGGTAAGCAAGAGGGAAATTATCTCCTTTTATTTTCCACCTGCTCAACACCAAATACATAGAAAATATTAAGTAAATATCGTGGTCCCAACCGCATCCCAGATTTGACATCATACGACTAAGACGTACAAAAAAATTGAAAAAAAAAAAAAAAAAGGTGTGTTGAAGGAGAAATATGTGAAATATTTACCTATAGTTGAGGACAAGATGGTGAAGGAAGAAAGCGGTTTCCAATTTGGCTAGGTCTGCCCCTGGACACAGCCGCTGTCCTCCGCCAAAGAAGCTGACCTTTTTGTTGGTTGCTTGATCCTGTTCAATACAATCATATAAGAACATACATTAGTAGATATTAAAATGAATAGAAATGTAAGGGAAAAAGGCTACGTACGTCCCATCTCCAAGGGTTGAAATCCCAAGGATTTTCATGAAGACAGGGATCATGGTGCACTGCAGTAAAGACAGGGAGAACCTTCCATCCTGCAGGAATGAGATACTCTAAAAGCAAACATTATAACTTCAATCAGTAAGACAAGCAGACATTTAAATGAAGCTAGTCTAGGAAAGATGTAACAAATATTGGGAAATTTTCCTCAAACCTTTGAATCTGATATCTTCAAGAGATTTTCTGTGCACAAACTTGACCACATTCCCACATCTCAGGCCTTCATATATGACCTGTGAAATGCATAGTACTTGTGTTATTTCCAAATTTATAACAAACCTACAGGACTATTGAAGAGAGTTGGAAGTACATTGAGGGTGAAGTTCATCTGCTTGTAATCTTCCCAACTCAAGAGCTCTCCATCGTTTTTGTTTTTCCTTATGGCTAGGTGTTCCTCCTGGATAATTATCAGAACCACAAGACCCTTTAGAGCATGTACAAATATGTGATGAAGGGAGGGAGGATTGGGAGAGAAAGACAAGTACCCTCAGCTGTTGAAGAGCTTGTGGTGAATGTGCGAGAAAGTAGATGAGTAAAGCCATCAGTGTGGCAGTGGTTTCATGGCCTCCAAGCAACAGATCCAAAATAAGACTCACTCTCTCTTCATCAGTTAAGTTCTCCTTTGATAAAATCACATCTAGAAAGTCTCCATTTTGAAGCCTATTCTCTTTCCTCCTTCCTTCTATGATCCCTTTGACAGTGGAGGTGATCCTTTCTCTAGCCTGAAGAAACCAACCAACCAAAACACAAATTGGACACAGATCTACATTTGAATAGGAGAATATTTATCTTATCTAGCACTGGGTGCTGCAGGGTTGGTACCTTCACAGCCTTATGATAGGAGGTTCCTGGGATATATATTGGGAGAGACACAAAGCCCTTCATGAAGGTATGGAAGTCTTCCAATATCTGAGCGGTCACTGCCTCATCTGGTCCAATACTTAGACTTTGCTTCATCATGAGATTGAACGTGAACTGCATTTTCATTAGGAAGGCAGAATTAAAAAGACATCTAAAAACTGTTCCCCTATTTTTTATTGGGGTTGTAAAGAAGTTGAAAGTTGCTTGCCCTTTTAGCTTCTTTGCAGAAGACAACTTCTTTGCATCCTTTCCATGACTCCATCATTGATATTGACAGGCTTTCTATGGAAGGAAGGAAGTTGACTGTCGACTTAGTACCACCAATCATGCCTAGAGCAAGACTTCTTAGCTTTTTGTGAACGTCCCCGGACACAAGAATCAAAGAATTTCTTCCTAAGATGCCATGAAGGGCCTGGGGATAGCTGGACTGGAATAGCTTCTCTTCATTCTGAAGAATGAACATGTTGAGCTCATGGTCGCAGGAAACTATGGTTCTGTGACCAAATAGATGTGATTTGAAGACTTTCCCATACCTGAAAAAGAGACCATTGAGAACAAAAATATTGTAGAAGACTCATCAATCAAAACACAGAGCAAAAATGCAAGTTACGAAGGATAAAACATAAAATAAACTGAGTTAAGTAACTGCTCACCTAGAGCAATGTTCCTGCAAGAAGATCCCTATAGAGTCGGATTTATGTGGCTTCAGGTAGGCAAGAGTCTCCCCCAGAAGGGGCCATCCCATTTTCCCATGAGGTAAGTTCGTATGCGCTCTGGAAAAGAAGAATTTCACAAGAAAAGCCAAAACTAGTCCTAGAAATAGAGCCAATACTGTTGGCAAGGCCCCCAACTCAACCATGGTGATCAATTTGAACCCACTTGCTAGTTGCTACCAAGGGAGTTCTTGAGGAGAGGAGACCAAACCCACAAGGTTGACTCGTGTACCCACCATCCACTGCTCACTTCTTGGTCTGCAACTTTGCTTATTAATATATATGTCCTTGACCAAATCTAATGATACAAGGCTCAGATTCTCTTCTCCAATTGTTTCTAAATAAAAATATAAGAGATAAGGACTGATATCTTTTCAATTAATCGCCCTCTTGCCTTTTTGATTTCTTTTTACACAGGGTGTGGTCTTATCTCAGAAATGGAGATTGAAAAACAATCCCAAATTTTAATTAAAAAAGTGACTATATATAATATATGCCATTCGATGTTGATTAAAATAATCTTCAGAATTCATGACGAAAACATTTATTTTCCTCCTTTTTGCCCCTTACTTGACTTCAATTGGCCGTGTCTTCATGCAATGATGACTTGTGGGAATTTATGGCTTTGTGTGGTACTTAGTTGGCTGTTTTGATCAGTAACATTGGAATGCACCCACTAATATTATCAATTTTAATAATATTTTTCATTAGCACTTTGCTTTCAATAAATCACAGTTACCATTTTTACTGCCTGCTCCTTCAATTCATTTGGCCATATAACTGGCCAAATCTTTGAAAGAACATACTTTTGGTATATTTCTCATTCCCTCTCTTAACTACCAAATTTTTTTTAACTCAAATGAAGAATGTAATATTTTCAATTTAATTTCCTTTCTTTTAATCTTGTCTTGAAACAAAAAGGCTAAGGACAAAAATTTGTTTGTTTAGGAATATATTTATGAGAGAATGATATCCCATTCTATATAGTCTTATTTGAAGAATATCCATATATATATATATATATATATATTAATTTCTTTAATTTTCAAACTATGGGGATTTACTCTGATCCCATCTTTAATACCTTATTATAATTATTATAGGATTGAAAAAAAAAAGGAAAAGCCAAAGAGACATGATTTTTTTCCAAGTTTTTTTCATTTTTTTCATTTTTTGTTTTTTCTTTGTAGGTGAATCTAACTTTTATAAATTAAACAAAGAGAATTTAAAAGTTACATCTTTGTTATTTACTTAATAAAAGTGTATCGGAATGAATTATTAGAAATCCTAATGGTATAATAAAAATGATTACAAGTAGACATATGGAGATTGCGTCAATAATTATTGTATAATGTTTCCTAATTTTATTGTGTACGTTGTTAATGAAAAATATTTAGAAGATAATTCAAGAACTTAATATTTGTATTTGTTATCATATTTATAAAGAAACAAATATACAGAACACTAGATTATTTAACAAAAAAATATCTATAATTTAAAATCTTTTACTTGAAGGTCAGAGTTTTTTAGAGATGTTATAAAGTTTAATTTTGAAAAATATTATGGTTATTTTTTCAATCAAATACGTAGATATTCTATTTTGCAATTTCTTTTCATAATAAAAAAAAAAAAAACTTTGTTATTCACTATCTTCCATGAATTTGTACAACATTACTCTAAAGAAAAACACCATATAGAAGGCACATTCAAGGAAAGATGAAAACAAAGGTGCCATCATTGTATCTTTTAGAGAGGAAAAAAAAAAGTTTTTAATAAATTCAAAGGAAAGTCATCCCAATTAACCCTCCTCAAACCCCAAATCCTCGTAATTTTGGCCTCCAATTAAAATCAATCTTCAGCCTCACGAATGATATTGTTATAAATGGATACTCAATTACCCTCCCTGCTAGGCTACAAACCCTTTTGGATGTCGCAAATTTTCTTCAACCCTACGTGGGCATGTCACAAAAACACTAGCTCAAACAGTAATCAAAGACTTCAACCCACATAAAGTAGTGGGCATTGGTTCCCTAAAGGCATGGCCACAAGGGAACATACTCGGTGAAAATTCAAATCCCTTTTCAAAGCAATAGCAAAAGGGGAGTATAAAAGGGTTGATGAAATTTGGTTGGTTTGTGTGGGCATGATGTGGATATTTGGAATGGAGAACAGACCAATTTGTAGACCCACCGGTTTGCAGCACCGCACACATTTTTTCGGCAGTTTGTGAGTTTGAACACAACCAATTGAGTTGTAGGGGACCCCATTGGTAAAGCAAAAGAGGGAGGCAAATGGGGTTTGATCTTTGTCCCTCTCTACAGTGTCCATGTTGCACGTGCAGAGGAGTCTGGACCCACCAATTGAATTGGATTGGATTGCCCTTTAGAAGGTCTAATGAGCTGGAACTCAATTGCTCTTGCAATCATGCCTTGTGGGCTGCTCCTTTCTCTTTGCCTCTCCCTTTTTTATTCAATTTGCATCCAAATTCTTCTTTTTCGTCTTGGGGGTGAAAGGTTTCCAACCTTAGGGACATGACATGGTTTCTTTGCAAAGGTTTTTGTCTGGATGTGTGTCTCTGTGCGTGCGTGCTTGCACGGAGATTCGTAGATATTAATACCATGTTCATGTTTTTAAGGAGATTTTCTGTGATGTCCCACATCGGATAGGGGAGCAAGTTCCTGACGCTATATATGTAGAGACTCCTCTTAACCAAGTAGACGCGTTTTAAAACCGTGAGGGCCCCTTAAACCTAAAGCGAACAATATCTACATGGTTGAGTACGGGTCGTTACATTTTCCTCATAAACTTCTTTATTACTAAAAAGAAAAGTGTGAAGACCTTTTGAACCTTAATCGCATCTAGAATGTCCAAAATTTTTACAGGGGGAGAAGGGCAAAGTGATGATTGGAATGAGGGAAGTTGGGATTTGCGGGGAGGCAAGTGAAGGGGAGGGCCCCCCCGGGGGCTGGGTGGGGGGTATAATTATTCGTGACATTTCTTTTGAGAAACATATGGTATCATCTCTCTTGATGTTTTTACAAGGCCTCAATACACGTTTGTGCAAGCAAATCATCATTAGTCTTGTCTTTTTTCATGGTCGTGGCTAAGTTGGAGTGACAACAATAGTCCCAGAGAGCCAGAACTCCGATTTGTCAAGCCTTCTTTTTTATTACAAGAAAAGCCCCTAAATGTGGGTGATATAGACTTGGGGACCGGAGTTTTGGCCAAGATGAGAGACAGCTCCAGTCCTCATTTTGCCTTCTTTTGATCAAAAGAAAAAGCCTCTAAATGTGGATGATGGAGACGTGGAATGACTCTGTTCTCTTAAGTCTAAATAAAGAACAAGAAATATAATGGCACAAAGCTCAATCAAAGATACACGCACGTCTGCATTTTCATTCTCCTTGATTAATCATTGTTATCCCAACAAACCATAAAGCAGTATGTGAGGACTATTTGCTCATCTTCATCTGGTTCACAAGGAAAGATGGAAAGAAGATGGTCCCACATAATGAATAAGGAACAAGTGCCAGAAAAAATCGGCTTTAAGGCCAACTATACTTTTATTTTTACTATACAAAATGCTGGTAATCAGGGGTGTTGTCTCTATAGGGCTGGGCTTTTGCTGGGTGGTTGTTCCTTTTAGAAATATGCCTAGAGATTGAGCTGGGCCATGGCCGAAAACAGCTCATGGGCTGCTGGGAATTGGGATCACCCACATATGCTGGTGAGTTCTTTTCCACCCAAGTTCTGACTTTTGAGACATCATGAACCCATTTTGGGGAGCTACAGCTTGCAAGTGCTCACGACCACTAAACTCCTTATCCCTTAACGTATATCTATACTGGAGTTGGAAGGTATCTTAAAAGAACTGTATTGATCCAAGGACCATGCTCACATTTCACCCAAATCCCAAGCCGTGGCACCCATCTACTCCAACGAACTTCTCCTCTATCCCATTCAAAGCCAGAAGCTTCCCTTCAAGGATTGCAAACAGTATCAATGAAAAAAATGAACCAAAGCAATCCTCAGCAGGCAAAATCAAGCGTCTTGTTCTAACTCAAGAAGGTAGAACCAAATTCAACGCTTACCCAGATCGAGAATTCTATGCCTACCCACGCTTTGTGACCCATGTTGACAGTGGCTTCATTTCCACACTGACCGATCTTTACAGGGAACGGTTGAGCCCTGGTTCAGAGATTCTGGACCTTATGAGCTCATGGGTTAGCCATCTACCTAAAGAAATAGAGTACAAAAGAGTGGTGGGACATGGGCTCAATGCACAAGAGCTTGCCAAGAACCCCAGGCTAGATTATTTCTTTGTGAAGGATCTCAACCAGGATCAGAAGTTGGAATCCGACAGTTGCAATTTCGATGCTGTCTTGT
Source organism: Vitis riparia (assembly GCF_004353265.1). Classification (NCBI taxonomy): domain Eukaryota; kingdom Viridiplantae; phylum Streptophyta; class Magnoliopsida; order Vitales; family Vitaceae; genus Vitis; species Vitis riparia. The sequence continues at coordinate 3,506,858 of NC_048444.1, forward strand.
GCACAGTTAGTGTGCAGTATCTTCAATATCCTGAAAAGGTCAGATGATAATTTTTCGCTCACCTAAAAAAATAAAAAAATAAATAAAAAAAAAAAGAAAAAAGGAAAAAAAACCCCAATATGTTAATATGTATGCCAATTTAGACTGATGTAGGTTTACAAGTGGGGTATTTCTCTACACTAAGACATTCACATATCAGCAAAAATGTGAGACCTTGAGAATTTGAGTAAGATTAGGACTTAATAAGTGACCTGAATTTACCCTACTACAGGTATTTGCAGAGGTGTTTCGGGTGTTAAGGCCAGGAGGGGTGTTCATTGTCAGCTTCAGTAACCGATTATTCTACGAGAAAGCCATCAGTGCATGGAGAGATGGAACTGCATACAGCCGGGTGCAACTAGTAGTACAGTACTTCCAATGTGTGGAAGGATTCACACAACCTGAAACCATCCGGAAATTACCAGCTACTAATGGTGCTCAAGAGGACAAGGGGCCTCTCAGTTGGATCACGAGGTTGCTGGGATTTTTGTCCGGTTCAGACCCCTTCTATGCAGTTATAGCTTACAAGAACTTTAAGCCTTTATATGAATGACTCTTAAGTCATCTGCTTTTGGGTTAGGCTGATAAGCTCACCCCTTTTCAGCTTTGAAAAGATTCAATCCTTTAGAGCAAACACCATTGATAATTTCTCTCCTCATGGGTTCTATCTACTCATGTTTAGAAATGCTATAATTCCCATCTTTTGCAGCACACAGAAAACCATAGATTTTCCTTGTATCTGCTGGATGCCTGAGCAGTACCTCTTGTATGATCCACATGCTATAATTTTAATAGCTTCCAAATTTGTGACAAAATTTATGTTCTTGGTGGAAAACATAGACAAATAAAATTTTTTTAATAACCTTTTTCTAATCATAAACGTACACACTTGTTAAATCAATTTTAATAGCTTCCTAAACTGAAAGTAGATGGATTATTGGAATAATATGTTTCCATAAGCTTAAAATCGAACCAAGTTGACAATGGCTGTAAGTTCGGGGTGTGCCAAACTACTATAAATTGTAAAATTGTATTTGTGTCTCTTTACCTTTTTTTACTTGCAAGTATTTTATTGTGTTATTATTTATGGGTATTGGCATTTAATTTTGTTAAAAATAAAAATGAGACCAACACGTATCGGGTGTTTAACTCATGTTGGTTTAGCATACATTTAAGATCTATGATTTATTTTTTACAAAAATATTTCATATTTGTTTTAAACATCTACAAGACTTTTTAAAGTGGATGTCTAACAAATAAATTTATTATTTAAGATTAATGAAGGTAAATACTAATTAAATTTAACGAGAGCAAATATTAGTTAAAATTGATGCAGATGAATATGACAATTTCCGAATTTTTTTTTAAGACAACAACCTTAATAATAATGATGATGACGATGATGATAATAATAACCACGAGTAAAGATAGTCCAAAAAAATTTATCCACTCGCTTTCCTTTTTTCATTTCATGTCCTTGGCATTAATAATGCAAACTATGTAGACCTTATATGTATTATCTACTTCAACTATAATAACTACGAGTAAAGATCGTCCAAAAAAAATTATCCACTCACTTTTCCTTGTTTCGTTTCACGTCCTTTGCATTAATAATGCAAAATATGTGGACCTTATGTTTATTATTTGTTTTAATTATCCCTAAATCATAATGGTTTTTGAAATTAAACTATATTTAACACATTAAATTGTATTAAGCTATATAAAAGTGTATTTGGTAGTGATTTTAGGAAATATTTATACAATTTTTTATACTTTAATGATAAAAATTTTCAAATATTAAAAAAATTAGAAACGCTTTCTAAAATCACTATTAACAAACTATAAATTAATTTATCAAAGTCAATTTGTATGTTAAGTTACAATATCAAGTTATTTTATCAAACATGCAATCGATGATAGGGATGACAATGGGGTGGGTTTGGGATAAAACACTTTTATCCCATTCCCATCCCAATTATATAATTAGTTCTTATCCTCGCCCCAAACCTCAGGACAAGGCTGATTGATGTGTTCCCATCCTTGTTTATAATAAATAAATAAATTAATTAAAAAAAAAAATCTCATTTAGCCTTGTCTTGTCCTATTTTGCTTCAAATGTGTACTTTGTTGGGTTAGGTTCTAACACAAAATCATATGTCAAACACTAAATCTTAGGGTCAACGAATAGTAAACATAAATAATATTAGATTTTGTATATGTCAACAGAGCTTAAACAATTTCATAATTCCATAACTCATTCTTAGTTCTACGAATACTAATTCCAAACTAAACCACTTCACCTAAATATCAAAATGTCTGAGTCCATTCTATACAATCCCATTGGATCTTCATGACTGATGTAAAAGTGTAAAGGTTGAGATTGAAGAGAGAAAAGACAATTGCAAAGAAAAAAGGTTAAGAGAAATTTACGAATAAGAAAATGATATGAGAGAGATATTGAGAAACATATAACATGGAGTAGTAACTTGGTTCTAAGGGAGCTACTAAGGGTGTTCGTTAACTTGAAGCTCACAAAATAGGTTGTGGTTTTAGGGCAAAAGAATTGGGGAAAAAAGTTGTCTACATAGAGAACCTACAAATGAAGGTTGAAACAACTATTTATTTGGAGGGTGAATTGGTAAACTTATATGAGGGGTGGGTCTAAGCGGGTTGGTGCAAAATCCCTAAACCCGATTTGAGATTTGAATAAGTCCTCATACTTGTCCCGTCCCTAATTAACACATTTTTCATACTCATACTAATAGAACTAAGGCATGATAGGTAACTTGTTTAACTTGAGAAATTGCCACCTCCTAGTCAATAACTTATATTAAATCATTCAACAATATTAAATCATTAAAGTTAATTTATTAAACATTTACTCACTTATGTCAAGTCATTCAACCATATTAAAATCATTAAAATTGATTTACTAAATATTATTTTAATTTACCAAATGCCCTCAATCATATATAAAATATGATGAAAAGTCTACTATTTGTTAGTTTAAATAACATAAAAATTAAGCATCAAAACAAATGAACTTAAAAAATAAAATTTTTATCATTGCTCAATTATCTTAATTTTTTTTTTATAGTTGAAAAACTTTCCATGGTCGAGATCTTCGAACTCTCCATGGGGATCCAAAACTTGGCCGTGCTTACTGCACTTATTACAAGCAACACATAGTAATTTAAGATATCAAATGGGTCATAATAATGGAGATGAGAACAATGTGCCCCTATTACATATTTTGATAATCATCTTAACCAATTGGGCAACTTGAAGTACTAAATTATAATTATCTATACTACATATATAAGTACGAAGTGTATAAACACTTTTTTTTTCTTCCAAAAATAGCCTTATCATTTTTATTATATACGTTTATATCCATTGTTTATCATTATTTTTTTAAAAAATTGGGATAATGATTCTCCTTTAAAAACTTAATTTAGATAATATTTCTCTTTTAAAAAATTATCATAATTTTTTAAAATTAAAAAAAAAACTTGATTTAGATAAATTTATCATAATTTAATTTTTAAATTTTAATTTATTCAATAAAAAAAAGAGATTTAAATGAAAATCAAATAAATACATAAATACACAAAATTGGTTTGAATTAATTTGTTTTTTTGAATCCAAATTTTAAACAAAAATATTTCTTTAAGGTGTATTCAATTAATATGATAATGATATATTATTGTTTTAATGGTTATTTCAATTTTTTTGAAGATGTTATAAGTTTTTCATAAAAAAATTTAATATATTGTTATATTAATTGAAATGAATTTTTTATGAATACTTATTTATCAAAATAAATATTAAAAATCATTATTTATTTATTTTATATATCCCATTAAAAAAATATCTTTTTTTCACATCATTTCATTCCCTAAAATGACTTTTTGTACACGCTCATTCGTATCAATTAATTCTATATATATGACTTTTCATATGTACTCATTCATATATGATATCTAGATGTAATTAATTATGATGTTTGTTTTATGAGTTTTTCTCTTAAATTTTTTTTATAATAATTATAATTTGTATTTTGAGTTTTTATTGTGTAAAAAGATTCTTAAAAATAAATTATACTGTGGATTCTAATTATCTTGGTAAATGTTAATGATTATTATTTATTTATTTTATATTCCTCGTGTTTTTATGTTACTTTTTATAATTCCTTTTATTTTTTAAGTTTATTAATTAAAAATTATATTTAAATATCATCAATATTTTATGAATTTAAAAATTATCATGATCTTTTAACTTTTATTTCAAAAGATAATAAATATTAACAAATTAAAACGTAAAAGTCAATTTTTTCATCTCATTAATTTACCCCATAAACATGTTTGTCCTAGTAAATTTTTATATGCTTTTACGTTTCCTTTTATTTATTACTCTTATTTTCTACTCATTTATTAAATTCTAATATGCTTCTACATCTTCCATTGTCTATCATTTTTATTTATATTACTTATTTCATATGAAGTAGTTAATAGAAAATTTTCACAAACTACATGTCCGATCTCACTTTTTCATCTCTTCATATTAGGTAGACAACAACTCAATATATTTTTATGATATTTGAAAAATAGAGGACATGCGAAAAGGATGAAGAATCCTCACTAAAAAATTTGTTGCATAGATATTATATGTCTTGAGAAGTATCTAGATTTTCTTTTTATAATTGTTTAATTATGAATAGGTTGTTAATATAGATTGTTATATTTTTACTTATTTAACATTTCTTATTTTTAAAGATTTGTTAATTTTTAATTTTTAATTTTTAATTTTTTTAAATTTATTATTACCACATATATTCTTTATTTTAGGGAATCAAGATTTTATTATATTGATTCTTTATGGTTATTATTTTGAGATCAATTTTTTTATGTTGATTCTTCATTATAGATCTGATATTTTTTGGGTTTATTCATTTGGTTTATTTTTTGGTCAAACTTGTTATAAGATTCAAAATTTTCCTTTTTTTGAAAAGAATCATTAGTTTTCTTGTTACTTTATTATTATTATTATTATTATTTTGTAAGGATATATATTTGCTTTTGTTTAATTAATTGATTTTTTTTTTTTTTTTTGTGATTTTTTTTTGTTTTAATTCATTGGCAAGCAAGGAGGTCAACACACTTTTCTTGAAAAAAAAAGATCGAAAAATGTAGGTACACGATGGCGATTATATTTATTAATCCAATACTTTAAAATCGTTTAGAACTTTCATTTATATTTGTAAAAAAGTTATGGGTTTTTGTAACATAAATAATAGAAATTTTATTTAGTTTTTTTCCTTTTAATTTATTTGAAGTTTTAAATAATCAAATTAATAGGTTGTGTTTTCTTGAGACATTTGTGAATATTGATGAATTATTTTTAAAATTAATTTATTTTTTATTATCTTTGGATGATTATATAACATACAAAATTGTTTTTTTTTTTTTTTTTTTTTTTGGAAATTGGAAAAACAATTTTTTTTAAATAGATATTTTTTATAATCTTTTTGGGGAGAGGTGAAAAAATTACATTAACTTGGATAAAAGTAATATATTTTTTGTAAAATAATTATATCCATATGTAAAAAATCATATTACTATTAAAATTTTAAATTCGCTTAAATATAAAATTAATATTTATCAAATGCAAAATATCAATAATTATAAATTTAATATTTAAAAATATATAAATTTAAAATATAAACTTTTTCTAATCTAAATTATCATTTCCATTTTAAAAAAAGGTAAATATAACACAACTATAAAAGATTTTTCAAATTAATAAAATTTGTATATATAACTTGTTTGATAAATTTATCTATGCTACATATAAAAGTACAAAATATTTAAATATATATTTTTTTCAAAAATAGCTTTATCATTTCTATTATGTACGCTTGTATTTTATCATTATTATATATTATATATTATATGTAATTAATTTAGATAATGTTTTTGGACAACCTACAAACCAACATCACTGACCCATGTTAAACGCGCATGTGTTTAATTACTAGTAAAAATAAAAAAGCACGAATTAAATATTTTGAAATATAAATGTATAAAAAGTAATTTATATATGAATCAAGTGAAAATAAAACAATTAAAATGAAAATGTTGTTATCATGAATAAAATAATAAAAAATTGATATAAAAGCAATCTAAAAAGTATAATTAATTAATGGATTAAATATAAAATTAATATATTGATGAATATAAAATATACAAATTAAAAAAAAATTAAAATTATTTATTATGAAACTCATAGACTTAAATTTGATGAAGAATCTTATGATTGATTTTGAAAAGCGTTAGAAATTAAAAAAGCTTTATTTTATTTTATAGAGATTGGATATTTAACAATTTTTAAAAAATTATTTTTAAAAATTGGGAGAATTTTTTATAAATCATTTTCAAAATGATTTTTTAATTATATAATATATCATACAAAATTTTAATTTAAAAGCGTTTCTAGCGGTTCTAAAAGAACCGCTGCATAACTGGGTACGGAATTATCATCTCAAAGTGTACGAATGGCAAAATTTGATCATGAGTTTCTAACCGACTGAACTCACGTTCCACAGCCCTTTAGGGTTTCCTTGCCCCATCCCTGTTTACACAGAAGCATTCAATCATTCTTTGTCCTGACGCTTCGTTTTGGTCGAGCTCTTTGTTCAAGGTACTGTTCCACTCTCTATTCCAGTTCAATCGATCGACTTCTACGTTTGATACGATCGTTTGAATGCTGAAAAAATAATGAGAAAATGAAAGAAAATTTTGAATTGTAGAATTCTCACCATGTAGGGATTGAGAAGATAGAAAATTGCACTTTATCTAAGACTTATATGACTCTTTGGTTTGTTGATCCGAGTTTTTTAATTTTATTTTTGTTTTGTATTTTCGGCTGCAAGGAAAGTGAGAGAGATAACATAGTAACTAAAATATGTCTTTTTTTTTTTCTTTCATTTTCTTCGTAACCAACCAGAGGGTCGGATTTCACTCTGAGTGCTTTATAACTTGTGAATGCTATTGCTGGAAATTTTGAATTTTAGGGTTCTCTTTCTATAACCGTGGAACTATTGTTAGTTTGGATGACTGAAATTTTTGTTAGATTAGCGGTCTTTGCCATCTGGGAATGTTCGCTTGCATAAAAATAGATTTAGTTTACATACAGAGAAAATATGAAAAAAAAAAGTAACAAAATTTTGAAAGGAACAATTTTCACAAGCGATGACTCTGGAATACAGAAAAATGCCAATTACAATTCACACTGACTGTTTGGCTTAATTGGTGTGACGGGTGTTTTTGCTTTTTTCATCTTTTTGGAAGGAAAAGATGGGAGATAACAAATTATTGAAAATGGTGTTTTCTTTTATTGCTCTATTTTCTTGGAAACCAAACAGAGGAGTTTTCTCTTTGATGCTTTTAACTTGTGAGTGCTATTGTAAAAAATTTTGAATTATAGGATTTCATTTTGGACTACAACTCAAGCTAGATTTTTTATAAAATAAACTATATGAAAACATTACCTTACATAATTATATATATATATATATATTAGATTTGGCTTGAATATTCACTAATTTGTTTGCTAATTTTACTATGTAAACATAAATGATATCTACTATGTTGCAAGTGAATCCCAATATAAATGGAAGTATTTGGAAGGAAAGGAAGAAAATAAAAAAAAATAAAAACTCTTATCTTAAAAAGAGAGAAAAAAAAAGAATTTTGAAGTGCAAAATAAGTAAAATGAATTTAATTTCATCCACTATAACCCGTGAATAATAAAAATGTGGAGTATGAGGGGAAATAAGTGATGTGGCTGAGGTACATTGGGAAGAAAAAAAGTCCATGAATTCTTCATAATTTTATATATTGTATGGATATGGTTATAGATATAGATGTTTAAACATTGATTGATTTTTTATCAAAGTATTTTTGATAGAAGTGCTGAAAAGTGCTTTTACGAGAATCACTTAAATGAGCCGCCTTATATCTTATGCGAGGATTGAAAGTTGATGTTAGCAATTTTTGGGAGATATTCTTAGGAAAAACTATTTTGGATGCTTGTTACTTTCCAATCACCCACATATTAGAATGCTTTGGTCCCCTCTTGGTGAAGGGAATGAGGAAAAAAGCGATAGGAAATTTCTTTGGTTCTGGAGGGATGTGGGAGTTCTCATTAAAGGCAATGATAATGAGATTTTGGGGGTATAAATGGAGATTGATGCGAGAAGAGGTGAGCAAGGGTTTAAATAGCTCAAATCAAATTAAAGAAGTAGGTAATAAGAACCTGTCCAAGAAAGAAAGTAGTTGAGAATGCAACTAATTGTTAGGTTTTTGCCCTTTTGAGGAAAATTGGAGGCTTGCATGATCCAAATAAGAGCAAAGTGATTAAATCCTTTATGTGGGGGAAAAACCATAGTTGTGAAAGGCGCGTCTTGGCTCCAAGCGGCTTGACGTGACCCTTCGGCGCTTCGCCTGAAGGCAAGCGACGCCCTTTCACAAAGGTGCTGCTTAGGTGCGCAAGGCGCTCGCCTCCAGCAAGGTGCGATGCCGCCCACAGGTGCGCCTTCACCTCCTATCTCTTTCTTCTTTTTCTTCTTCCGGTCTTCTTCTCTGGCGACAAGTTGCAAAGGGCAAAAAGAAGCTTTTTATTTTTATTTTTTTATTAAGTGAGACCAAAACAACATCGTTTTGGACCTTTAATTTTTTTTTTTAAAAGGGTCAAAACGATGTCGTTTTGTTCCCCGTTGTTTTAAAAGAACAGGCCAAAACGACGATGTTTTGGAGCCTGCTTTTTGAAAATAAAAAATAGGCCAAAACGACATTGTTTTGACCCTGTCTTTCATTCCAGCCCATTTTTCTGGTAGTTTTCAACCAGACAACACCCCAAAACATTGCCCTAGCCTCTGCTGTGCTGTGAAGAAGCGATGAGAATGAAGAAAAGGAGGAAAAAATGGAGGAAAAATAGACTTACCTTTCCTAAACCTTGGTGTTTAATGATGTTTTTGAATTGTGGACAAATTTCATGTTTTGGTTTGGAAACTTTGGATTTGGATTTGGATTTGGATATGTATTAGCAATCATGATGCTTTGTTTTTATGCTTGGAGTTCTTTAATTTTATATTTTTTTGTTGATTAAATTGAAGTTTTAGATAATATTTGATGATTTATGTGTTTAAGACAAATAAATGATTATTAAATTTGATTATATTGTATAAAAATATATATGTAAATTAGGGTGCGCCTCACTTCACTAAAGCCCGCGCTTTAGGTGCTTCTTGCGCCTCAAGCTCCAAGAGTACTTTGTGCCTTGGTGTGCCTTGAGCCTTTTAAAACTATGCGAAAAACGCAATTTTGTTTGTTTATAGGAAACAAAAATCAATTAAATAACCCTTGAGAAAGGTAGGAGCTTGGGCTTAGGTTGGAGTTTAGGATAGAGTATAGTGCTAAAAGACATAAGAAGCATCTAAGTTGTCTCTTGAGGCTTAGGCTTAGGCGCAACTTAGGGTGAGCTTGAGTTTAATGAAGCAAAATCTAGGGTGCATGTTAATTTATAAAATATGATCCAAAATTCAATCCAAGTAATAAAGAATTCAAGAATTTAAAAGATGCATCCAACAAAAAACTATTGCAATTATGCAAACTTTTGATTTATTTGGAAATTTCAACAGTAAAAGTGTTAAAAAAGAGAAAAGAAAATAAAAAAGAAAAGAAAAGAAAATAGATGAGGTGGGCCTCTTGGTAGGCAAAGTGCTATAGCTAGGGAATTGTTGTGCCTTGAGCTAGCCTTGCCTTTAACAACTATGGGTGAGGCTATCTTGATGCTAGGGTTTAGCCAAAGGGATTCTATTGATGTGGGGTTGCAAACTCTTGGAATGCTTGGAAATTGAGGTAGGGTAGTGTAGATTTTCTTTGTTATTTATAAATTGTGGATCCAATTTCATTTAGGGGTTCATAAGTATTTAGGGTCTTGATGGGGATGAAGAGAATGGAGATATGGGAGGAGTTGGGCTCCATTAAAGGTTTGTGGGAAGAACATTGTATTTAGTTGGGGAATTCTATGTGATTCAATATCTAGTGAAAAATGAAATTGTAGTCAAATAACATTAGTGATAAGGGAATTCTCAAAATCTACAGAGGAGTTTTGAGTTGGTGGATCCTCCACTAAAAGGAGGTGTTTTTACTTACAATGAGGGCTTGTCTAAACCTCATTTGGGCCACTTTAGGAGGAACAATTTCCTTTGTATCCAAACAATTATTTCCAAGGCCCATCTTAGATTATCTCTTGTTCCTTTGTTTTCTTTTGTTGGGGCTTGGTGTTAAAAGTGGAGGGCTTTGGGGATTTTGACAAGATTTGGTGGTGGAGTTATGAGTTTGGGGCAATCCCAATTTTATACCTGTTAAAAAGCTGAAAAATATGAAGGAACATGTAAAGAAATGATATTGAAAGGTCTTTGACAATGTGTCCCTTTAGGAAAGATGCAACATTGGACAAGATAAGAGGTCTTTGTCAATATGTCCTTCAGGAAAGAAGGAGTTTTGGACAAGATAAGATTTTTAGATGTTGATGAGACAAGAGTTTGAGATGTTAAACAAAGGGAAGGACCTTTTGTCTTAGGAGGATGAGGATAATCCAAAAGCGGTTGATGATAAATTTAGTCATTTAGCCATTTTAGAGAAAATTTCTCGAAGACAAAAATCAAGGCCTCTATGGCTTAAGGAAGAGAATAAAAACATGAAAAAATTTCATTGCATGACTAGTGATTATTGGAGAAAGAATCTTATTTTATTTTTGATAAGCTAGCAAAGAAATGTATTAACAACGTTTAGTAAAATAACACATCACAGTTTTAGAAGGGGCATACGAGGGATGTTATAAGTAGGCTCAAAGAGAATAAGGAATCATTTTCCAAGGCAGTAGATTCAAAGGGTGGGGTTTGTCATTTTTTTTTTTCATTTTATACTTGAGAATCCACAATGTAGGAGTCTTAATTGTCATAGACTTAGGTGTTTCTTAAGCAATCATGCGACACTTAGACAATTGAAGGTTCTAGAAGTTGCAAAGTTAGTCTTTTCCAAATTTAGCTTTCAATGATAAGTAATGATACATGTCACATAAACAAGAGATGAGCAAAGAAGGCAATAATTAGAGAGTTTTGTACTCAAAAGGACTTTACAATGCTTTGGAAGCCCCTAAGTGCTTCGCGCTTTGGCTAAATGAGGCCTTCTCCTATTTATAGGCACATGTGGAACTCTTTACAACCCTTATGTCTCCTTATAATTCTAGAATATTCTATATGTAAAAATTCTATAGAATACTCCACACAACTCTAAGGACTCCTACCCATTTGTAGAGATGAGTAGATGTCTCTAGCTTCTTATGGAAGCTTCTTACCCCCATATAAGCTCAAGTGAGGGGTAATTTTAGTAGGTTGTGACATAATGCTAAGGGTGATTTTATCAATTTCATTGATGACTTGGATAAAGAAGTTTGGAAGTTCCCTTCAAGGAAGAGGAGGTATTTACTACATTTTGAGGTACGGTTGTAGATAACCCATGTAGTGTTGATGACTTTTCAATGGCTTTTTGGTAGGTTTGTTCACTACATTGGGAAGAGAAATAATGGAGTTCTACAAGGGGTTCTATTTGAATGAATCCTTTGAATAAAGCCTTAATGCTATTTTTCTAGTTCTTATCCCTAAAAATGGTGAACAAACTACATTAAAGATTTTACACCAATCAACTTACATGGAGGCCTATATAAACTCATAATAGAGGTGTCAGTGAATAGATTGAGAAGGGTGATCGCGAAGGTAGTGATGAAGTCTCATAATGCCTTTGTTGGAGGTAGACCAATTTTAGGTGCAGCCTTGGTTGCCAATGAAGCTATTGATATAAGGAAGAGAAGCTCTAGGGTGGGCTTAGTATGCAAATGGGATAGAAAGAAAGCCTACTACAATGTAGAATTGAATTTCCTCCTGTTTGTCATGGAAAAAAATGGGATTCAACAAAGATGGATAAGGCATATTCATTTTTTATATCAATAATGACTAATGAAAATGTCCGTATTGGTTAATAGTTACTCCACTCTTTGAGAGAGGCTTTCCTTTTACTTTTAAGTCTAACTTCTTCATAAAAGGTTAGAGTGGCAGATCATGGGAGGTTAATGAGTGTGGAGGTCATTAGCCCTTTCTTTTTAGATGACTCTTTCAGGGATAGGAAGATGATTAATTTTTAAGGCTCATTCATGATGAGCTTCCAAGAAAAAGGAAAACCTATCAAAAAAAAAAAAAAAAAAAAACCTTCCAAGCAAAAGGAAAGGATAATATAGGGTTGAGGGAGGAAAGAAGGGAAGTTTCCAAGTAAAATCTTGTTATAATTCCTTATGTGTTGAGAATTCAAAAGGAGCCTTAGGAAGTTTGGGGTACTTGTGTTCCTTTAAGGATATGTTTTTTTTTTTTTTGCTTGGGAGGATGTGTGAGAGAAGATCCTAACTGTTGATCTCTTTATGAGTAGAGGGTGGAAAAGGTAAAGAGATGCGATCTTTGTAAATTTAATGAAGAATTAATAGATCATCTTACCTAATGTAAGTGAACCAAATAGTTGTGGGACATGTTTTTGGCTATGTTTAGGTTGTGATGAGTATTTCTAGATACATTAAAGAAGCCACTTGTTAGGATAGAAGATTTTAGAAGGATAAGTGGTGTGGAAATGAGGCTTTGTGTGTTTTTTTTCCCTTTTTATTTGCCATAGTGGTTTCAAAAGAGGCACGAGTGGTAGATGTTTGGGGCTCCACGGTTAAGGATGGTGGTTGGAATATGAGTTTCTCTAGGCCTTTTAATGATTGAGAGCTGAATTGTGGAAAAGTTCCTTTCGAGAATCCAAGAGAAGAGGGTGTCCCAAGACTTGGAAGATAAGGTGCTTTGGACAAAATCAAAGAGCGGGATGTTTTTTGTTAAGTCCCTTTATGTTGCTTTGGAGCTAGAAGGTGTAGTCCCATTTACAAGGATTATCATTTGGAGCCCTTGCGTACCTTTAAGGCGGGTTTTTCTCGCTTAGGAAGCATTGTGAGGAATGGCCTTAACTCTGGATTAGGTGAAGAGGAGGGGCTAGGGGGTGGTCTTTAGCAAATTGATATTTCCTTGGCCATGTTGAAAAAGAAACCATAGATCACTTCATTGCGTTAAGGCTAGGGTGTTGTGGTAGTTACTTTTTGCTCTTTTTGGCATGTCTTGGGTCTTACCCTTGTTGATTAGAGAGACTCTCCTTGGTTGGCATGACTGCTTTATGGGCAAGAAGCGCGAAAAGCAATGGAAGACATCCTCTTTATGCATCTTCTAGACAATTTGGAAGGAAAGAAATAGAATTGCTTTTGATAACGAAGAGCTTTTGGTACAAAGATTGAAAAATTCTTTTGTTTGTACTTTCTGGTCTTGGACAAAGTCGTGTATAGATGAAAAATCTCTTTCTCTAATTAATTTTTTTGATTGGTTAGGCTTTAGATGAGGACAGGTGAGATTTTTTGTGGCTCCTCCTTTTGGTAGGTTTTGTCTTTAGGCAACAATTGCATACTTCCTATATGCTTTGGGATGCCTTTTGGGTGCCATTTTTTCTTATTCAACACTATCTTTATTTTGCCTATCCAAAAAAATAAAAAAATAAAATTGAATTGGGCTGGTAATTTGCGTAATAGGGGTATTGTTGTAAAGTTGTTCAAAGCTCGATTCTCTTAGCTTAGATGATTTACTTGTCAATTCATAATTAGTATAATATGCCTTTAGAGGTTGTATTTACTCACACTATGGTGCAAATTCGGCATGAGGATTGTAAAAGGCAATTCAATGCTTCAATTGGAAAATCTTGTAACAAGTCTTGAAACATCTTGGCGCCCTTCTTTAGGGGCTTTTAAGACAATTGCTTTTACCTATCAAAAAGTCTTGAAACATCTTGGCAAGGGCTGTTTTGGATTTAACTCGGCCAAGTAGTACCCTTCTTGATTGATACTTTGAACCTTGCATTTTAATAGTAGGTAGCCTTGATAAAGCAACACATGCTTAGAGAAAAAAAAGGAACAAGAAGATTTTCTACTTTTTGCTGACCGAGATACCTAAGATATGTGAAAAAAAATATTTTGTATTTTTGCCACCCAAGATATTTGAAAGATGTAAGATATGTTTCTATTATTTGAAGTTGTTTGGTCACTTGTAATGAAATTTGGAGTCATTAGGAGCATTAGTGATGGTTGAAGTTCTATGTAGAATATGGTTTGAATTAGTTACTTATTGCTTAAAGATTTACCTATTAAGGAATAAATAGTCTTGGTTTGGAAACTTTGATTTTAATACTTACAATAAGACTCAAGATGATGACATGATGTTATTATTTACATAATTTGGAGTTCTCTTATGTTTCTTTTTTTCTTCTCTTCTTTTCTTTTTCCACCTTTATTTATTTATTTATTTATTTATTTTTTAAGAAATAAACAATTCATTCCATTTAATTACAAGAATATATAAATAAGGATGAGTAGTCCTTAAAAAAAAGGGAAAAACCTAAATCTAACCAAAAATGAGAAAGAGTAGTAGAAAAGAAAGCAAACAAGGAACTACAATGGATAATTACCAAAAACCCTTCAAAATGAAGCAACTCTTTAGACAAGAACCAAGACTACGGTTGATGGAGATAGAAATTCCTCCAATCATACAACTATTTGGCCAAATCCTTAGCTAGATGATCTGATATTTAATTAGTTAAGAAAATCTAAGTGAAGGAGAAACATAAAAGTTTAGCATTTGTTGAGTTATTTGATGCAATCATCCTTCATGCTTCCATGAACCTTGTTTTTACTTTAATACCTAGGAGATCCAATAGTAGAATCTTTGTAAACTATGAGAGTGCACAACCCTAAAGATCTAGCCCAAACTTATTCCTTCTGAAGAGGCTTAAATCTTCGACTCAATTGTTGATCCTAGTCCAACAAGTCTTAGAGAAAGCTCTTAGCATAATACTATTTTATCCCTAATCATGATTGCAATCCCTTGCTACCCGGGTTACCCAAAAAGCAATGATCAAACTTTAGCTTAAGGGCACCTAGTAGTGGAGGTCTCTGCTTAGCTTGCACCTCATCATCACTCCTCCCAGACAAAGAGTAGTATGATTCACCGCAATGGAACTTTAAAAAGACTTTGTTACTAAAGCCACAAAGGAAGATAGATAATGTATAACCTCCTATAAACAACCATCAACCTCATCTATTCAAATGTTTTTGGCATTTCTCTCAAACTAGATTATTAGATCAAAGCAAGATGTGCCACTCTCCACATAACTCTATACCACTTTGTCAAAAGCAAAAGGTGATGTCAAGGTGATATGACTCTTTCTAGCATAAGGCGAAAGGCGAAAAACAAGGTGATAACTTGACTATAATAAGGTGATAAAATATATATATATATATATATATATATATATATATATATATATATATATATATATATATATATATATATATATATATTTATCTATTCGATACTTAACCAATATAAGTGTTATCTTCAACAATTAGCACTATTAATTTTTCATTGCTTATGATGTCTTATAAAGTTAACAAAATAGTAATAATTATTCAAAGCGTTAAATATTATATCCTATATCATAAAAAACATCATATTGTTTAGAGATATTCATCTTGTCTAAATGCATATTCTAATTTTTCAAATATCTAAAAAGCAAAATAAAAAACAAAATAAGAGATTGAACATTCTAGAGAAGCTCTAGGCATCGTTGAAATTAAAATTGTCATCACTTCCATCAAGACTAGATTGATAGGCCTATCTTATTATCTTTATGATTGATAATATAATATTTCATCTTATACTTTGTTTAATCCAATGCTAGATTGAATGAAATTATGATTGAGGTATGTTTAATCTTAACTCATGGTCAAAGGCTATCGCCTCTATGCTTTGTGCCTTATCCCAAGGTGATTGCCTAGGCGTTGCCTCTTTGAAGTAGCCTTGCCTAGGTCTTTAAGAAGTGACCTTTATCTGCCTTGCCGGGCTTGATGGCCTAGGTGATCTAGGCAATCGCCTTTGATAACACTGATCTTAGTAGACCTGTGGACTCTTGAAAGGCAACAATCATCATGTCTACCAAAATCCTGGGAGGGACCAAATTGATCCTTACAAGTGACCAAGGAGGATGAATTGTTTGCCATTTTTTTGTGAAGGTGTCACACTTAATTACTCCCGTTTTTTTTTTTTTTTTTGTAAAGATAAAACAAATTCTATTCTCTCCTATTTACTACCTAGTATAGCAATGAAGAATCAAATTATTACTCTATTTATTCCTTTCGAGAGTAGGAGATTAATGGATCTCAAGATAAAATAAAGGTTGGGGAATTTAGTCCAAAACAGTCCATTGCTCATTTAAAAAACTCTTTTGTTCCTCGCTAATCAAAATAACAAACATGAGACAAAAAATCTGGAAGATCCTCAGCAATAGCTTTCTAATGACAATGATTCAACCATTTGCCTATGATTTATGTTGCAAAAATTGTAATCGAGTTTTTCTTGTTTTGTTGCAAAGTGCTTTGGGTAATTGTTCGTTGTTTCATTAACTGTCTTACATTAATAGTAAAATTTCTCGATTTTCTTCTTCATGTATTTCTTTTTAATTAGTTACCTTCATGCATATGTAGTTATGTTTGCAAATTATTATTATCATTTTTCACGGGTAAACTTTTTTTTTCTGGGTCCTCACTAGGACTCGATCCTAAACCTCGCACAACCTCACCTCAACCACTTGCCACTTGAGCCAAGCCTCAAGTGTAGAGTTATTTTTGTAAATTTGTAGCACACATTAACATTGGTGTTAGTTTTCAATGAAGATATGAGATGTTTGGCATGGAACCCTGAAGACAATGGATTAGTGCCAAAAATGGTGCTGGTGTATGGCATGGCAAAGGGAAAGTTGAATTAGGAGTGTCCTTGTTTCTTAGCTTTTAAGGTGTGTATGTGTGTGTGTGTATATATATATATATATATCTAAGTTTAGGAAATAAACAGAAATAATATTTGAACTTTATATGAAAACCTTTATTTCAAGAACGTAGAGAAATATATTACTAATTTTGTGAAAAGATATTGAGGTTAAAAAAGGTAAATATATTAATCCTTATATATTATATATGTATGTAAACTTTAAATGCATACATTTTGATAAAGCTACAAAATAAGTTTTCTAACTTCGTAAATTTTTAAGTATTAGTTCTATGTTCCAACTAGTCTGCTAATAAATACTGTTACACCAAAATCTTCAAGTTCCTAACAGTGCCGAACCAATATATGTAGAGCAGTTATGATCATATACAAGTTTAACGTTATATTCACATGGACTATTGACATATGTGTGTTATGTGCTATGATCAATGTTCTACATTTTAAAGTTTGTTACCATCCTCACAAGAACTTCAAAAATGGAAAACTAATAAATTAAACACACATTTTCATTCTTCCATCATTATTAGTCTTGTCAGCATCAAATCATCCAAATGATATATATCTTTAATTCAACTAATACCTTCTCAATATTCGTTGGAATAATAATTACACTCAAACATTAATTTTTTGCGAGCGCCTTTGGCGACATGCGCACAATAGTTTCTGTATAGTATCATCCCTCTCCCTTCCTTTAATTTTTATCATCCATTTTTAATCTTTAGGTACAGCTTAAACAGTAATAAAATAACCTTAGGGCCTATTTTAACTTGCTCATACCTCAGACCTTGGGTTGTTTGGAATTCAAAGTGCAATAATAATTGTCATGCATAATCAATAAATGTCATGTGTAACCACCATCATTGTGTGTGTGTGTATAAAATGCACTAAGTTCTGATAAGCACCTTTGATTTTATATAACTTTACATGAAAAAAGTGTTATGTTATATGTATCATATCTGTATCATAATTTTTTGACACCTTCGATATATAATGTTTTAATTTGCAACACCATTTTTCCTTATAGAAGGAGGGAAGGCTTGTATTGAGCCCTTCCCTTAATTACTTATCACTAAAGACTCAGGATTGTGTTCTAAAATGTGCTGATAAACTATTGTTTTCATTTGCAGTGTTGGGGGTTTCCCTTTCACATGTCAGAAGGATCAAAGCGTGTGGTTGCTTCTGCTGAACACAATAAAGTAGGACCAAATTACTTTGGTTTCTATGTGCGTGAAGTAGCAGAGTTACTCTCGCAAGATAAGGATTTTCTACCTTGCTCTTCCCAAGCCTCTGAATTATCTGCAAGAACAGGTGGAGAAGTTAGGGATGGGGATAAAATAAAGCATGGTTGTGATGGTAAAGAGGCCAAGAGCTCTTCTAGTTCTGGTTCTTTGTTTAGTAATGGCATTGGAGCTGGGATTTCAGATTTTAAAAATGAGAGATTGAAAGCATTGCTCAGGCAGAGTGTGACTTCTCTGACACAGGAAGTTGATGAGGTAAATTAATTACATACACCCATTCATTCATATAGGTAAATTTAATTATATTCCCCTGTTTAAAGCATAGATGCGCAGTATGAGCAAACTTCCCTTGTGTTTATTTTGGACTATATGACAAGAGACAAATCACATTTCATTTTATGATGAGGAGCATTCTGGTCATGCACTCTCAAAAGTTCATTCCTTTGTGCTCTTCTTGTTTAGTGCGGAAAGTTTATGGATATGACATCCTTCTCTTAGATTTTGTTGATTGGTTGGGTTGTAGTTAAGAAGAGGTTTTAATTTAATTTATTTTGTTTTAATATTTTGTTCTCTTTCTCTTTTCTTCTATACTGTTTTGGTGCATCCCCCTTCCTTTCTCTTTTAAGTAGGTGCTTTTAATAAATTAATCTTTGCGTTTTTTTTTTATTTTTTATTTTTTCAAATAAAGAAGCAAACTCCGGTTACTTGTAGGTTCCTGGAATATGAATTTTTGAAGATTGGTTATTTAATGTTTGGCATGTCTTTGAACAATGAAATGACCTATGGAATGAGGCATACTTTTTAAGTTCATTAGTTTGGTTTCATGTGATCCACTCAGAAGTATGAAAAGGTTAAAATCTGTTAACTATTTTATTGTCAATATAAGACTGTTTTTACATGTTAACCTTGAGGACGCATTTTTATTTCCTGCAGGATGTGAAAAACATTCTGATGAAAACTGTTTTTTTCTTTTTTTAAATTATTGAACCCTATAATTCTTATATGTCACATGTTGGATACTTTTAAGAATCTTAATGTTTCAATATTCATCTATATGGCATTTGGAAGCAGATGCTCGATCCTGTTCTAGCTATACGTCAGATACAAGCACATTTAAGATACAAAAAGCATCAATCCCGTAATTCGAATGGTGAATCTGATGGTTGTGCAGGGCAATTTCCCTGTAAGAAGCGTAAGATGTCCTCTCCAAATGCTAGTCATATCAGTTGTGGATCTAGTAGAGAGGTTAGCCTTTTGTGAACTCTTTATAATGATAATTTCTATTTCTGTTTAAATATTTGTTTAACACACACACACATACACACCCCTTGATGGTCCACAACTATATTTCTAAAATTATAAGCCAAATTACCCTCAGAACCTTGATGGAAGTGCTCATACTCTCTGCTTTTGAAAGATAGTTCAAGTTTATTCAGTTGGTTGTGTGGAACCCATAAACTGATTCTATTCCGCCTCTTGTTTGATATTAACTTGACAAGATTTAATATGGTTTTTGGTTGATTACAATGATAATTGGAATTATATGAAATAAACTTCTTTTTAAGCTGAACTCTATATGCACCCAAGAATGTCTGTAAACATCATTATATAGATGAAAGCATTTAGTTAGATCTTCAAATCTAGTAATATGTATTTCTCTAATTGACTTTAATAGACTAGGCACACGGCTCAAATTATGTTTAGATGTGGTTCCTTGTTTTTGTTGTTTTATGCATCTGATGTTGCAGATGTCTTTTGGATGGTCTACTTAAACAACTAATTAACTGTCTGTTGGATACATTTCTTATTTTCTGTTTTTAAAAACATAAAGTGGTAGTAACTCCTATAAAATGCAAGAACTCTTGCAGATGTACCTTAAAAAGATAATGGTTTTTAAAAACCATTTCTAAAAAATTGAGGTATTGAAAAACTTTTACCACCTCTAATTTGAAAAATTTTAGAAACAATTTTTAAGAACATAAGGTAAGTTCACACCTTTTGTTTAAAATTTAAAAATAGGAAGTGCGTCCTAATGACACCTAAGTTATTTTGGAACTTTGAATTGAACCTGTTGAATATATGTTGGCAATAATCATCATAATTGA
Source organism: Vitis riparia (assembly GCF_004353265.1). NCBI lineage: Eukaryota > Viridiplantae > Streptophyta > Magnoliopsida > Vitales > Vitaceae > Vitis > Vitis riparia. The sequence continues at coordinate 3,527,266 of NC_048444.1, forward strand.
ATTCTGATTAAAAAAAAAAAAAACAATCATCCTAATTGAAAACATGCATTTGATTACGTATTTTAATACAAAACTGAGGGATCATTGCTTAAGATAAAACAACATAGAAAGATAGAAGAGAATCATTAGAATAGTTGCCCTGTTCTTTCATTGATGTTCTTTATATGAATATGTATGTATAAGCTTAGTGGTTTTATTTTTGGTTAGAGTTCTTGCTGCTTTATTAAAGCTATTAAAGTTTTTTGTAGTGGCCACGTGCGAAAATTATTTTTTGATGTTTTCTCATGTGTGATTGTGGTAGCTAAAGGTTCATGGAATGCTGACATAATGAGAGAAGTCATTGATATTTCAAGAGTATTAAACTGCCTTTTATTTTGTATTATTTGATCCGCAATTCAAAGGCTGATTTCCAGGAAAAAAAAAGTCATCTAAAGTTGAAGCTTTGACTTTGGATGACTTCTAGGGTGAATGTTGTTCCCCTCAGCAATAACATTCTATTGTTTCTTTGCTTTTGTTCCTCTACTTGCCTCCATTTGTTCAGTGAAATTCCCTTAAGATTTCCGACAAATGGTTGTTTGTTAATAGTGATCAATTTTTTTCTTATTTTCTAGAGAATGAAGCATGCAAAGCTTGATATGAAACTGAGCAAATGTTGAGATTCCTCTCTCTCTCTCTCTTTCTCTCTCCCTTCTTTAAATATATAGGGTTCAGCATTTGAGTGCGTGGATGGGGCTTCTTCGGAAAAAAGAAAATCCAATATTGTCAAAAGCTGTGCTCATTGCCACACTACAGAGACCTTGAGGTGGCGAACTGGTCCAGAGGGGCATAAGGTGACTATCAATTCTGTTTTTACTCCATTATATATTGTATACATTATTTATTTTGGTTCTCCATTTTCAGTCTCTATGTGATGCTTGTGGAATCAGACTTGAAAAGCAAAGGGAGCCTCTTTTTTGTTCAAATACAGGAGCTGAGAAAGAAAATGGAGAAGTAAGAACAATCAACTTTGATGTTTAGATCTTAGATAGATTTGCTGGATTTGGAATGTTCAATATTGTGCAGTGGTCAGTGGTAGAGGAGGTATCAGAGGGTTGGAGAGGAAGTGGCATGCAATAGGCCAGTAACTTCCTCCTTGCTCCTCCCTCCCTCCTCTGTCCCTCCAACTGTCTCACTAGAGTTTCAGCTCAGTATGGTTACAGCTCTTCTTCTGTGTATAATTGTTATTCACAATAATTCTGTTACTTCTGTTAAAGACAAAAGAATACTTCTATTGGCTTCTAAATTAAAGTCAGTTTATGTGTACACATTTGGGCTTTATGGTTGGTCATGGAAAACTTATGGATGTGGGTGGCCTTAATTTGTTTTGTCCCAGGTGAATGACGATCTGAAGATCCTTCTAGAGAATGATTGCTCACTGGTTGAGGAGAGAGTGAAGAAATATTCGGATGAACTATCTGGAACAGTAATATTCCAAAAATTCATTCTTTCCCAAACTCCAAAGCATTTCTTATCTTATTGTTCTTACTTATGGCTACAATGCCAACTATTTTGTGGTTTTCATGCTGGCCTTGAATCAGAAATTCGTATGCTGAAAGTTTCTTTTTTATTTTTTTTTTCAGCTAGGGCTTATGGAGCAGCAACTTGAAGAACTTCTGGACACTGTAATGTGCCAGTGCAGGTACATTGCTTCGATTTCATTGAACTTGTTGAGGGGAAGCTTGATTGGTTTGTCCCCTTTGTTCTCAACTGAAAAGGCATATGGGTTTATGCATGTAAAATATATGCCCTCTCAAAGCTTTTGGCTATAAAGGACTGGTGGTTTTATAGGAAAATGGAAAGCGCAAACCTTATAGTTGGCTGGCATGATTGGTTCTAGAAGTCCATGCCAGCACTTCTCTCGTGCAAATATAAAAAATTACATTGACTTTTTGGAAGACATGTGACGTGATTTAGCAGCCTTTGACAGTCGAGCTATGACTCAAGTGGGTTAGCTCAGGCCAAAGCCAGTCAACCCCAAGTGAAGGGAATCATTAGGTTTCAAACAGCTCAAATCAAGTATGATCTGAATATTTCCATAGTGGAATTATAATATTCTCTAGGATGTCCCATGTATGGCTTGAGGTTTTTGTTTTGTTGCTTCCTGGAATAATATTATTCCATGGAATGCCCACCTTGTGCCTTAAGGTTGTTGTTGCATGAGCTCTGGGTGGAAGAGAGCTTCAGACACGAGAGCCAGTGGATTCCATTCAAGCTGACCAACCCCCCCAACAACTAAATTAAACAAGGAATGGGATTTAATGAGAGTTAAGTCAGAACTCAGCTGCTTGGGATATATGGTAGCCCAGATATTTTCCGTGACAAAACTTGCGTTTGTTTTACGTTTGACCGGGTGTGTATCTTAACTCCTTAGCATTCCACGAAACACAAGATGGAGAAATTTTACCTCCTTCGGGCTCCTGCGGGCTCATCCGTTAAGATGCATTTGCCTTCTGTCATACTGTCCCGTAGATGGTGCCATTTTTTAATGTGCATTTTGTAATTATTTATTTTCTGATAGTTTTCTATCTGTTAATTGACTGCTATTTGTCCCTTAATGACTGGCTTTGCTTACATCTGTGAATGACATGCCCCAGTGCCTTGCTTTTTAACTTGACTGAATCAGTAACACCAGAGATCTTAACTTAAATTGCAGGCCAATGACCCGCCGTGAGAAGCAACAGCTTCAAAAAATGATTCAGAAGCTACCTCCAAAAAATCTTGAACGTGCTGTGGAAATTATCCAGCGTGGTAAGCCACCAGAAATACACTCTGATGAAATCCATGTCAATCTGGAAAAAGAAGTAAGTAAAAACCATCAAGTTATGATTGCCTATATATATATAGAGAGAGAAAGATCTTCACCAAGCCAATCATGCCAATTTTGTGTTGTTATTTGTATAGGATAATGCAACATTGTGGAGATTGTATTACTACGTTGAAGCAGTTGAAAAGGCTAGGAAGCTTTCAAGGTAGCTCCACTGAATTAATCTGTATCAGGGCGAGAGGGGGCTTTCCCTTGCTGAACTCTGAAGTGCGTAGCCTCAACTTAATTTTCTGAAGATTGATTACAGAAGAGATGATGGGAGCCTCTCACACCAATTTTCAGTACTTGAGTAAATTTACAAAATTACATGCAAATCGACCTGGTAAAAATGATACTAAGAGAACCAAGGGCAAAAGGTTCAAGCATACCCCATTTTCTCAAGGAATTGGGATATAAGGTTCTGCAGCATGTAGGTAGGTCTCGGCAGTTGAACTCTTCATTTCCCCTTTGTTCATGATGTCTAGTACTTCAGATATTCATACTGTAAATTTTTAAACTCAAAGACACAGGCGTTTTCACGTTCAAGTTCAGGCATTGGTTAGCTAAACATTTAATGTAGGTGTGGCATGCAATTCTCTAGGGTTGCGGAATGAGTTAAACAATGTATAGCGTGGGCGAGATTTCATGTAACTTTCATACTAGAAATTAATCGCTGAAGTGGATTTCTAACTAATGTTTCTTTTTCTTTTCTAATTTACTTGGATCATGTTGAAATTGTGTATCAACTATGGGAGGCAATGTAATCCCCGGCAAAAAATAAGATTCATTGCAGCAAGTAATATAGTTTCTAAGCATATGCTATGCATTTTATGAGAACCAAACATAGGCTTAAAAGAATATAATTTTGTGTTAATTGGACGCAGGGCATGCATAATGTCACCTCAATTTGATTAAACCAACTAGTTGGGAGTTGACAGGCAAACAGGGAACAAGATACATTGTTTTTCTTGTATCTTGCCAGGTTCTTTGGAAATCCATTAAGGTAAATGATTCAACTCCAATTGTTTTAAGCACCATCCCCAGTGCACAAGTTGGTCAAATAAACTGCAGTGCCCAACCAATTCAGCAGAGGACCTTCATTGTAAGCCCAGGGTTGGGGGAAGACAGATTTTTGTGTTCAAAAAATATTGTGCAATATTTCATTTTCCTAGCAGTTTCTCATCCCCAGAAATGGGAACTTAAGCCAACAACATATCAACAGTGTTATTGGTTTCAGTACAAGATTTGATTATCTAATGAGATTAATTGGATCATTGCACCAAGCTGAATAAATATCAGTTTGGTAGAAATTTTTGGAAACGTTTTTAACATTTCTAACATTAAAAAGATAAAATTTTTTAAGTTTTAAAAAAGCTAGAAATACTTCCTAGAATCACTGTCAAATGCATTCTAAATGTAATCACAAGAAAACTTGAGTAGCTTCCAACTCCTAATACAAAACTTGCCGTTACTTTGAGCCTTTTTTTTTTCCCTTAAAAAAGGTAATTATAAATAATAAAACAGAGAACATAAAAAGTGCCTTAAGATATCTTCTGTCAAAAAGGAGACACTGGACCTTTAAGTGTTCAGGTAAACCTCTCAAAAAACAACCTCCAGAAATTAATAGGAGCCACGCCTCGGCCGTTCCTCTGCAACATTTACTCTGATTGCCCTGCCATCCAAACTCTGAAACACCAAGAAATGTAAAATCAGGCTGTATGTTTACTAAAATGAGAAGCTGGTAAATCACTAGCCCCAACAGATCAATTGTTGTGATCAAATGAAAATAGCAAGCCCACTTAAGTCTTAAAATATATAATAGAAACAAATCAAAGAAGTTCTTTGCTGAATGTCATTCTAACTATGTTTTACTTGTTCACTTTGAACATGCTTCTATTTGAACTTGGTCTCTTCATATGAAAATTAATACCAGAAAAGCGGAAAAAGAATCTTCAGTTCAAGGTGTCTGCAAGAATCAGCAATTACTCGCGGTCCTTTATTGTGTTTTATTTTTAATTTTTCTCATCTTTTCCACTTTCCATAATTCAAAAGGGCCAGGTTAAAAGCTTCTATTGAGTTTAAAGCCCTTAACAATGCTGAACTACCATAAGCTGTTACAACTAAGTTTTACCCAGGTTAATCGGTAGGAAATTCAAGACTCTCCTCCATTTTTGGGTGGAATCCCCGAATGATATCTTCAAGGTTGCATTGATATCCATAAAGAGATTGCATCCTTCTGACCACCAAATTTTTATGGACTGCTCTCTGAGCATCAAATAGGGCTGTGATAATTTCACTAGACTGACTATTGACCTCTGCGTGGTTCCTAGCTCTCTAAGTATGGGTTTCAATTGAGAGGAAAATAGAAATTTCAAAACTTATATATGAAACAGGAGGCATGCATATAACCTGTCCATCAAGAGCAGCGATGGCATCATTCAGTTCTGTCTCACTGGACATTGTCACAAAGCCAAATCCACGTGAACGTTGAGTGTCTCGGTCATAGACTACCCTGGCATCGACCACCTTACCGTGCTCACTGAACACTTGCTCCAGACGAGCATCATCCACTTGCCACGGCAGGTTGCCAACATAAATTCTGAATGAAGGTTCAAATGCTCGCGGAGGTCGTTCTGGACGTGACCCTCTTGGAGCAGCCTTATTGACGGTCAAAAACCTTCCATTTAAATCCTGTTCAGAATAAATGAAACTCTCACATCCCGATAAAATTACAGAAGTGCAAACTTACCAAGCATGCATGCATTCTAAATTAAGAAATAGAGCATTTTAATCATTCATGGGGTAGCCTCCCAAGTTAGATGCTATAGATGCAAAACTAGAGAGACAGAGAGAGAGAGAGACCCAATAAGGGTTTATCCTACAAATATATTACCATATTTTACCTTATTTCAATGAAATATATTAGCCTATATTATCATATTTCAATTGTCGTCATGACTCATGCACATCCACTTTGGGGCTGCACAACTGAAAGGTCTCCATAAAAAGGCATTGGAGATGCCCACTGCAGTAACAGGTAATCAATGGTGTTCTCGTGCTACTCCAAGAGACCTTGATGCTATAGACTAGAGCTCTATTGGTCAGCTAGCACTGCTCAACAAAAGGTTGGGTTTTGGAACTCAGAAAATACAGTCAAGAAGATATAGCAGCCATGTGCTAAATCTATACACTTTGGGTGGTTTATCTTCCATAACTCTTTAAAGGTTATCACTTGATAGAGATAAGTTGAATAGTTTGGAAATAAGACAGTTAATATCACCCCTCATAAATCCCTCTTAGTTTGTAAGAACATTGAGTTTATCTACAACATTTCTCTTTAAGAACCCTCACATACTTTTCCGTTCACCAATCTTTGTTTCCAATTGCAGTTAGCTTTGCTGCTGTTGCAGAAATTTCTCTTAAAAGCATCAAAGAATAGATGGGAAAACATTAATCTGACCAACCTCAGTTGAGAAGTACTATACAACCCATGAAAACAATGCTGTTGGGTGACAATGGATGATAAGAGTTAAAAGATATAGTCAATCCATTGCCTGGACCAATTACCGAATAAAAGTTTGCTATCAGATGAGGTAGTTATGAGCATAGTTTTAAAAGGTGCAAGGTGCAAAAAGTCTCCAATGGTTTAGGTGCAACACAAGGCACACTTGAGTGAAGTGAAATGCTACTTATGATGCATATCAATTTTATAAGATATGATCCAAAATCCAATTCAATCAACAAAAAATTTAAGGTTCCAAACATTTAAAAAGGACATTCAACAAAAATGAAATGAAATTATAAAAATTTCAAAATATAGTTAGAAATTTAAAGAATAAAAGTGTATTAAAAAGAAAAAGTAGAGTAGACTAGGCATGCCTTGATAAGCGAGGCACTATAACTAGGGAGTGATTGTGCCTTGAGCCTAGGCATGCTTAAGCGCACTTTTCACAATTATGGTTATGAGTATAGACACTCATATGGATTATTCCTTAAAGGTGGGACTTGCCCTCCAGCACATGCATGTGAGAGGTCTATGCTCCCATAGACTAAGCTATTCAGGATCTCAATAAAAGTGGTGTCCTTAGCAAAACATTTGTACCGCCAGTTCAAAGTAGGTTATAAAGAAACTGAGATAATCTGGTCTGATGGACCAAATTTGATTATTACTGTAGTAACTTAAAGGATGCATAAAAGGGAGACCATAAATTGCACTGCCAGAAATCAACTCAATCTAGAGTCCTTATCTCAAACAAGATCTCAAAAGATTAACATGCCACATTTACTACTTTTTTTTTTTTTTTTTATAAGTAAGGAAAGTATTGTACTATGAAGACGAACTAAAATAGCAACCCAAGATGTACAGGAAAGAAAAGGAAACACTCACCCCTAACATGCCGCATTTACTACTTAGTAAACCTTGTGTAAAAAATTGAAAGTTTCAACTCCATATAGGCTTTTACCAATTGAAATCTTACAACTAAAGCTTCTGTTCATCTTCTTGTTAGGCTTACATATAATAGATCACAGACAATTAACATGCAGATACAACATTATGAAAACTACATACAAATTGGAATGTCGAATTCCATATAGGCCCTCACAAATTGAAGTATTGCAATTAAAGTATCATCTTCATGCTTTGTTTCACTTCCCCACCACCCACCCACAGGAAACCAGAAAACAACAAAGTAACATGATTGATAGAAAACAAGCAACTTACATATCGGTTGAACATCTCCACAGCCTTTTCGGCTTCTTCAACAGTGCTCATTGTTATAAACCCAAACCCACGACTCTGATCTGTTTCTCTATTGTAAATTACCTACAAATAGAAAAAGAAAAACATCAGAACCCCAAATGCGAAGAAAATCCCCTATGCTCCAATAATTAAGAGAGACTGGAGTCCATTTCCTTACTGAGAAAAGGAAATGAATTTTTTGGGGCCTTTGATTTTTCATCATATGGGACTCAAGAAATCATAATACTCTACTCAACCAAAATGAAAAATAAATACATATAATTAAAAAAACGATTACTTTCTTTCCTTCTCCCCAATTTTCTCATCAACCAAAGAGGCGCTAAGCACAACCGAAAATAAATAAATAAAAATAAAAATTTTACCTCTGCAATCTCCACAACTCCAGCCTCGTCAAAAAGCTGAGCCAATTTCTCACTATCAATATCATAAGGCAAATTCCCCACAAAAAGCTTAGCCTCCTCAGGCGGCTCACTGAAAGTATCTTCACTCCCTTCACTCTCTTCTCCATCTTCCCCAACCTCACCCTCCCAAGCTTCCTCAGAGCCAGAAGCCTCAATCTCTTCCCCTCCTTCACTGTCCCACGTCAACCCACCCTTCTCTTCCTCCTCCTCCTGCTGAGCCCAGTCCGAGGTCTGAGCCACAAATGGGACCAAAGTGGTCGGTGAAGTCTTGGTTTTGAGGGAGACCCATGAAGAGGAACACGAGCAGGAGAGGTGAAAGAGTCTGACGGGCTTTGGTGGGAGTGAGAGGAGCGGGTGTGGGGTTTTGGTGGTGAAGAGTGTAGTTGGTACAGAGGTTAAGCAGCTTTCTGCCATTGAAAATGGCTTCAAGAGAGCATTCGAAGAAGCCATAACCCTAGAGAGAGAGAGATGGAGAAGATAAGGAGTTGTGAAGGGAGAGGGAAGGGGTTTGGCTTTGGGTCACAGCGGGCTTAGGATATGGTCCAAATAGGCCAATTTTGCAGGCTTAGATATTTTATTTTTTTCAAAAAGCAAAAAATTATCTGGTGTTTTAAAAACATATGTATTTCTTTGCAATCTGACCTGAACGAGGATAATATAGTAATTTTGAATCTGTTTCTCCTACTGCTTCTAGGGTTAATATGTTGAATAGTTAAACTGCTGATGTCGTGCCATGATATTATTGGGAAGAGGGTCCATGTGCGTCACAGTAGATTTTAGAGACACATAAAACGACGCCGTTTAGAGCATTCCACCGATCTCATTCCCTTAACGACATCGTACGATGTCACGATGTCCAATTTTTCCTTTTTAATCTCCATAATAGCTCATTTTCCCATTTTTTTTTTTACCATTTATAAATATTTTAGTTTTTATATCCCATGTTTTTGTATTTTCCAATTTAAGTATTTTGTAAAATAAACCAAATAAATTAATTATGCATATACTTTTTATTTTCTATTTTTAAAAATAATAAATAATAAATTTTAGAAAAAAAAAAAAAGAGATGCATTTAGATGACATCTTAATTTCATTTTTTTAAAAACTCTATTTCTTTTTGTACTAATTTAAATTAGTTAAAAAAAATCAAAACATTCTTTGTCTTTATCTATAATATAAAATAGATCTCCAAGCCAAATCTAACAAGAAGTTTTACACCCTACTACTAGAGTTATAGCACCTATAGTCATCGGGAGCCATGAAACCAATAATTAATCTTATTGTTCCTAATCAAGTAAAGCAAGATTGATCTTGTTGATACTTTCATCATTTGATTCAAGACATGTCATTAGAGGTGGTTTTGATTAAAAAATGAAATATAAAAACTTATGACTATGAATTGCAGTGAGAACTTCATGGTGTTCGAAAAGAAAATTACTATTATCAAGTTTAATAAAGATTGTGTGGCTAAAGGAAAGAAGGATGAATTTTGTAGAAGATGAGGAAAAAGCTCCTCTGATTGATGATGAAGGATTTTCCATTGTTGAATAGGGAAGTTATAACGTGATCGATGAAAGACAAATTTTAGAGTGAAACAAATTATGAAGTAATTGATTTCATTCACTAATGGAATTCAAGCCAAGGTTCTATCAATTACAACTCAAGTTTTAACAACCATCTAACAAATAAAACCACCATTTAACAAACAAAACCAAATCAAATAATACTTAGACACATAACTAACAAATTAATTAAAACAAGTTTATGATTTATCTAACTAATTTTTTTCTTCAACATCTATAAAGTCATGATAGTCGCGATGGTTCCTTTTACAACAATACATTTGCAAAACTTCAATTTATTTATATATTAAATGACTTATATATTATTATTGTTTATTCATCTATTTTTTACTTTCTAATAATTTCACATTATCAAAATTTTCCTTATTCAAATTGTCTTAAAACTAATTATTTTATTAGGTATTTTATTTCTATTTCATTGCTTTGCAAATTTGAAGAATATTTGAAAAAGAACAATTACATACAAGTTGCAGTTTACAATAATAAAAATGCCCAATGGTGTAAAAAGTTTATAAAAAGATTTAGGTTGTGCTTATTTGTTTGCTAGAAGTTTAAATAGATCTAAATTTGATTTGAATTAGAGTAGACTTAAATAAGTGTTTACACTAATTGATTTTTATTTTTTTTAATTTTTTATATCAATATTTGAATGCTGTTAAATGTTAAATTGTTTGTTTTTCACTTAAGTACTAAATTTATTTATTTTTACATCTTAAAAACCATTTGTAAAATTAATTATTGTATTTCTTCTTATTTTAATTTGAAAAAAAAAACTAATTTAATATATTTCCATATATCTCAAAATATCAGAATTTATTAAGATAATAAATTTTTTTTATGATTAATTATATAATTAGTAAGAAATTGGTAATTGGGAAATAATTAGAACTTCTAATTATGGTTGGGCTGCAAGGAAAATGACAGAATTTTTCTAAGTTAACGTTATTTTTATGTGGCATATCTTGGGAGTTGTAAATTTATGAGTGAAATCTTTGGGAGATTAATTCATTAATTTTTAGATTTTTACTTTGGAAAAGAATATTAAATCCCAACTTTTTTATTTTTCAAAATTAATTAGCATCGCTGATATTGATAAATGTTTAGATAAATGTGAATTATATATGATTATGGAGTTTAATTAAATTTTTTTGTTCAAATTGATGATTGTTAGTTTATTTTGGTTATGTTGTACAACAAGGGTATGATTTTTAATGTTGTTTATTTTTATTTTAAAAATGAGGAATATACAAAAAAAATATGAAATTTAATTTTGTTGAGAACTAGATAAATCATGAGAAACAAAAATAGTTGTTGCATTGGGTAGAATTTTGGTATGGGTTTTGAAATTTTGTGAATTTATTTTAAATTAATTTCTTACTCAAATTAAAATATTTTCATGTCATTGGTTCTTTTTTGAGTAATAATTTCTGAAAAAAATTTTGAATTTAAATTTTTTTGAGAAATAAGATGAAAAAAGGATTAAAATTTTTTTATTCAAGCCATATTTAGTTTTATTCTCAATAACATCTTTACTAATTTATAGTGTATATATATATTATTCAAATTTAACTAAACTAAGTTTTTAAAACCGGAGTTATGTGCTCTCTCTTTCTCTCACACACACATTCTTTTCAATAACATCTTTGCTAATATTATTCAAATAAACTAAGTTTTTAAAACCGGAGTTATGTGCTCTCTCTCTCTCTCTTGCACACACACATTCTTCTCAATAACATCTTTGCTAATATTATTCAAATTTCACTAAACTAAGTTTTTAAACCCCCCCCCCCCCCCCCCAACACACACACACACACATTCACACACATTCTTCTCAATAACATCTTTGCTAATATTATTCAAATTTCACTAAACTAAGTTTTTAAAACCACACACACACACTTTACATTGTTAACTTTACACACACACACTTTAGATTGTTAACTTCTAAAAGAAAAATAGCTCTTTACTAGAAATTTTCATAGTACTTCTTTTATTTAATTAAAATTGTTAACCTTCAATGATATATTTTGATAAGCTAATGAATGGAAAAATCACCTAATGTTGGATTAGAGGCGATTATCTCTGTTATTGAATGGAAAATTTAAGAGATTTTAACATTCTAATTAGTTATAACATTAACCTTCTGTATTATTTTACATTTTCTCACAAAATTATCCTCAAAGACTTACACTTTACATTGTTAACTTGTAAAAGAAAAATAGCTCTTTACTAGAAATTTTCATAGTACTTCTTTTATTTAATTAAAATTGTTATCCTTCAATGATATATTTTGATAAGCTAATGAATGGAAAAATCACCTAATGTTGGATTAGAGGCGATTATCTTTGCTATTGAATGGAAAATTTAAGAGATTTTAACATTCTAATTAGTTATAACATTAACCTTCTGTATTATATTACATTGTCTCACAAACTTATTCTTTTTCTAATGTTGAATGGAATTTCTTTAATTTTTTTCCAATACAAAACAACATTTAAGGTACCATTCTAAACAACAAACCAAAGAGTACTTGTCTAGGTTTTTTAAAAATAAATTTGGTTTTATTTTGTGTGGGAAATTGAATTTAAGTATTATAACGAAGTTAAAGCTTGAAAAATAAAAGGTGAAAAGGTGATACTTTTTATTAAAATAAAAGTAAATTTTTTAAGACTTGAGTAATAAAGATGACAAATAACCCTTATCAAGTGATTCCATCTTTGTATGATATATATTTACTTTATATAATATATTTTATTAACAAAAAATTCATATATGTAATCCTTGAGCATTTTCATATTCAACGTTTGTAATTCTTGTGGCAGAAGAGAAATAAAAACCAATATTTGCATTCAATCCCATATCTTTCACTTTATTCTATTAATTTTTTTTTTTTTGATGTACACACCACTTTAGGATCCGTCTCTAGTATTGAAGATATGTAACAAACGAATATGACTAATCACATTGTGATATGTGTCTATATATTTATATCATATTACTTTGAATTAAGTTTAATTTCATTGCATTGTACCTTAATTTTATTTCGTACTTGAAATCATACACTTTCAATGATTAAGATGAATGAAAAGTTTCGTAACTACCTCTTTGATACCTCTATTTGTTACCTCTTTTTAGAAAGTTTGGTTTTGATACCCTTTCATTTTTTTACTCTTAAAAGCAAAGAATATTCGTTTCAATTATATATGTTTTTAATTTACAAAAATATGAAACATGTTTGTTAATTCTAATTTTAAAAATAAAAAACCAAAAATCTATGCTAGTTGTTTTTTGGATGATTTTTCAATGTTTTTTTTGGCTGAATTTGGCTATTTTCAATGTTCATATTTGAGATACCAATATTGTTGAGTCCATAAAATGGAATAAAATGTGGTTGAGTTGCAAATGCAATTTTTTATTTTAAAATTTGTTAAAAAAAAATTTGGGAATCCAAGATTTTTTATACCTTTAGGTAGTTTTTCAGATACATTTTTTATTTTTTAAACTTTTTTTAAATAATAAACAATATAAATGAATTTTATATTATTTGTTTGATTTTTAAAATTTTAAACATGTTTGGTAACTCTAACTTTATTTTTTTGTTTTTAAAAATTAAAAACAAAAACATGTTTTGGTAATTATATAATAACAAGTAGAAACACTTTTTAATAATGATTTTCAGTGATTTTTATGAGCCTAAGTGATTTTTGATGCTTACAATTAAAACATTAGTATTATTGAAAATAATTTTTAAAATAGTTTTTTGATATTTTGTAGAACATAAATATATTTGGAAACTTGAAATATTCTTAATCCATTTTTTTTAATATATTTTAAATATGTTTTAAAATTAAATTTTATATGTATCGTTTTTTTATTTTATTTTTTATATTTGTGTAATTACTTTTTAAAATAGTTATTGAAAAACAAGTGAAGATGATTCAAAGATATTTTTTGAAAATACCAATGGTTTTTATTTTGACCAATAAAAACTATTTTCCATTAGGTGTAGTATTTTATTTTTTAATTTTTTTTATATTTGTATATATATATTTTTTTGGAAAAATATAAAACTGTTTTAAAAAACAGTTAACAAAGATGATCTAAATATTTCAAATATTTCTTCTGCAATTTAAAAAACTGAAAAATCAAGTCACTTTTGTAGCATTCCATAAGCACTTTTGGAAGGCCTTCAATTTACTAAAACAAAGTGAATCACATTAGAACCTTTATTTCAATGTTCATGTACATCAGTTTTCCTCTACTGTTATTAAGGAGAAAGGGAGACAAAGGTGGCCAACAACACCCACAAATATAACAAAAGCATTGAATGAGTTGCACTTTGTTCCAATGGTTTTGAGCTTTTGTTATTGTCCAAGACAAAAAAAGGGAAAGTGTCTGGGATGATCGATTAAAGCTCCATGGCATTGTCTCAAATTTCAATCCTCAAAGCTTTAAACTACACATAGAAGCAAGGAAGTTGATTCACTTTTACTTTATTCCATTCCTTGTATTATATAAAAAGGTCAGGCAGATGAGTGCAGAACCATCCTTCACTCCATCACCTTAAAACTAGAGCTTATGCCTTTTGTATAGCTCAAGATGTCCAGTGAGCAAACCTCAGAGAATATGCAGAAACTGATCAAATTTGACCGGCTCAAGTTCTCCGCTTCTGAGGACAATATGATGCTGAAGCAGATTGAGGCCACTCATGAGCCTGATGGGAGAGAGTTTGATGTCAAACCTCTTCTTCATCTTGTGGAGCAGATCTTTACCTGTGCTACCCCAAAGAGCGATGTCACTTTCGATAGTTTGGTATGATTTTCCAGCACTAGAAAAAGGAAATTAGAATCAAACATTTAGCTTTTGATATGGAAGAGGTGCTTATAGCTTCGATGCAGTTAACTAGTTAATGTTGCTGATCTGCCTGTAATCTTTAGGACCTGAAAACAAATGATGTGGAAGCTTTGGAGGACAAGACCCACCAAGCTGGCTTCATTTCCACGCTTGAAGCTTTGGCCTATACCATTGACAGGATTTCCTGTGAGGTAATGAAGTATAAAACTATAGAATATCATCTTGCAGGATGTGGTGTGTTTATGCCCGCATTTAATTAATCATAGTATTGACAGATAAGATGCAAGTGCTCTGGCGGAGAAGAAGCACATCAAAGGGCAATCTCAGTGTTGAACATGGTATCAAGCCATCCATGGGATGCCAAATTGGTGCTGACTCTCTCTGCTTTTGCAGTAAACTATGGAGAGTTCTGGCTTGTTTTCCAGTCATATAACTCAAATGATCTGGCCAAATCTATGGCAATCCTTAAACAAGTACCTGAGATCTTGGGGCGTTCAAGCATGCTGAAACCCCAATTCAATTCAATCAAAGACCTTATAAAAGCCATGCTAGATGTCGCCAATTGCATTGTCAAGTTTAGGGAGCTCCCATCTCAGTACATTACCACAGATGAATCAGCATTCTCCACAGCCCTGGCTAATATTCCCATAGCTGTGTATTGGACAATTAGATGTGTTGTGGCCTGTGCTTCCCAGATTGCTAGGCTTAAAGGGCTGCAGGGTGACGAGTACGTTTTCAAAGCTAAGTTTCAACATAATGCTATTCTGTTTCAATTATCTCTGATCCTTCATCTAAATGAATATATCTATCCTTGTACTAGACGATGCATAACAATCTATCAATCCTGAGTAGTATACTGTTATAAAGCTGTATCGGCTCCTTACGCAGCTAGTATGTGAAAGATGAGTTTCTCATATGCGTTTCAGGCACCCACTGTCAACTTCGGAGGCTTGGGAGATCTCAGCCTTGGTTCATAAGGTCAGCAACATACATAACCACCTCAGGGATAAACTAGATGCCTGCCATAAGCACATAGGTGAGCCTGATCTCTTGCAATTTTATGGATGTGATGCTAATTTGTCATGCAAGTAATGCAACATTTCAAAATAAACCTATAGACTCTTATGTCCAAGAAGAAGCCATCATTTGATGCAGATGACAAGAGACGCATGGAAGCTTACCAGATGCTTTTGGAATTATTCAAGACGTCCCACAGCGACAACATGAAGGTTCTCAAAGCATTGATATATGCAAGAGACAACCAGAATCCACTTTTTCATGGAGCCACCCACAGAAGGGTTTTCTCTTGAATCTTTATCTCACTCTTTTATCACAACAACTTGGCAAAATTTTTACTTTGATATCCAAAAGGTTCCAGAGTTGGCCTATTGTTCACATGTATGTTGAAGATAGGGATCGCAGCTCTGGATTAATTAGCCTAAATAGCTCTAGAATGATTACATTGCTGCATTAGCTGGTGTCTTTATTTACTTTTATACTCCTGTTATTAAGACATGATTCAATTCCTTGTTCTGGGACACCGCTAATGCAGATGGAATTTTTGTGACAAAAAACAGGTTGACATAGACGTCTTTAAGGACACACATGTGCTTTTGCTCATATCAAACTTAGACATCTCCCATGATGAACTTGAGGTTCTTGAAGATATATACAGAGAGTCACTGAAGAAGAGGCCTGGTATTCAGTATGAGATTGTATGGCTCCCAATCATAGACCAATCTGATCCATGGATGGAGAGCAGTCAAAAGTTGTTTGAGAATCATCGGGCCAGAATGCCATGGTACACCAGGCATGACCCTTTGCGCAGCCCTTCACCGGAAGATGGTGCTGTGATTACGTTCATAAAAAAGGAGTGGCACTATGGAAGGAAGCCTATTCTCGTGGTTTTAGGTCCGCGAGGACAGGTAGTGTGCCAAAATGCTCTCCATATGATGTGGATTTGGAAGGATGAGGCCTTCCCTTTCACTACCTCAAGGGAGGAAGATCTATGGAAGGAAGCAACTTGGAAACTTGATTTTCTGGTGGATGGCATTGATCCAAGGATTTCCGAATGGGTACATACACCATCATGACTACTCATACATTTTAAAAATGTTCTCAAGTAGTCCCCTTATTTTGGTTCATTTTTTATGCTTATATAGTTCTCACAATAATTTCTGGCTTCATCAGATAGCAGCTGGAAAAATCATATGCCTATATGGAGGAGATGACATAGAATGGATCCAGAGGTTTACAACCATTGCAAAGAAGGTTGCAGAATCAGCAGGCATTTCCCTGGAGATGGTTTATGTGGGAAAGAGCAATCCAAAGGAACTTGTCTATACAAATATTAAGACCATAATTGAGGACAAATTGAGTCACCATTTGAAAGGCCTGACTTCAATTTGGTACTTCTGGGTTAGAATAGAGAGCATGTTGTACTCCAAAATGCGACTTGGCCAAACTGTTGAGAAGGATCCTACAATGCAGGAAATCTTGAAGATGCTTAGTTTCGATAACAGCCATGAGGGATGGGCTCTGCTCAGTAAGGGATCAGAGGAGATCACAAAGGCAAAAGGGGATTCATTTTTAACTTGTTTACGGCAGTATAATCAGTGGGAGGTGCATGTGCAGAAAAAGGGTTTCCTGCAGGCACTGAATGATCATCTTTTGCAAATTCACCCCCCACATCACTGCAATCAATTCGAGCTCCTTGTTGCTGCTGGGATGATTCCTGAAACACTTGTGTGCTCAGAGTGTGGCCGCAAAATGGAGAAGTTCTTTGTTTACCGCTGCTGTGATGTATAAATGGACACATTATTAATTTCTATTATAATTGTTCTTATTTGTCAAGGTTGCTTCTTGTTTGTGTTAGGTTTACAGTAGCATTCTTGGCTGTTGTTTCAGCGGAGAAGACCAAAAATATCTGCACAAGACAGAAGAGAGGAAGAGACGAATCTGATTTTTTTTTTTCTTCTCCACTTTTTCATTCACTTTTTCTCAGGATACAAAATGGCTTTCTTGAACCCTTTTCAAGATTCAATCTCAGGTGTAGAGGTGTTGCCTTTGAGCCATCCATGTATAAATGTATTTAACTTGAACTTGTGTTTGTTACAAAACCATAGTTATATACAAAGGAGTAAAACACTGTATACAGTACATTATCTTCAAGATTCTCCTCCTTAATATGCTATTCTTGAACTCACCTTCACTTTCAATAGTTACATACAATTCTATCTTCATTGAATTTTCTTTTTCCATTAGAAGGTAGTACCTCCACACCATTTTCAATTGTTTTGAAGCCAGCACAATAAATGAAATGCCTAAGGGTTGTCTTTTGAGCTATTTGAGAGTTATTCTGAAGGTAAGTTCAAGTTGGAAACATAGCGGGTGTTTTGAAGCTTAGGAGAAGAGACAGTTTTGTGATAGTTATATTGTGTGACAATGTGAGCCAACGTTAGCAGAAAGGACGAGATGGAAGGCTGTATTCCAAATTTATATCGGAATTATTAAAATATTTTTTCATATCATTAGCACATCCTTCCCAATCACTATTGCATGCATAAACCATATAATTTTGATTCCAAGGCTCTTGTATATCTGACTCCATAATTCACTGTGCCTTGGATATATCTCAAATCTCTTTTTCCAATACCTAAGTGTATGTGACTGGGATTGCTCATGAATCTTGAAAGTAAGCTTCTTGTATACATAATACCATAGGAGGCTATCAACTAGTTTTCTATAAAGAGTTTCATCTACCTTTCTTTCACCACCATCTTTCATTAACTTTTCGTTGCAAACAAGAGGAGTGGCAACTAAGTTGCAACCCAAACATTCTAAATTGTCAAAGAATTATATATATTTGAGAAATAAAACCTCTATCATCATTTTGATAGATTTCCATGCCAAGAAAATGATGTAGTAGCCCGAAATCATTCATTTCATATGTTGTCATTATATCCTTTTGAACTCTTCTTCAATCATATTCTTTCTATTTTAGGTGAATATCAAATCATCAACATAGAGTAATGATGAAAATATTGAATTCACCTTGGTGCTTCACATACAAAGTAGGTTTTTACTTTTGCTCCTATGAAGCCCCTTGTCAATGAAATAACCATCAATTTGACAATAACAAGCTCTAAGAGCTCGCATGAGTCCTTATATATAATGCTTTCTTTAGCTTTTAAATCTTTACTTCTCTCCTTCAACAACAAATCATTGAGATTGGCACACAAATATTTCTTCCTTATTCTCCATTCAGAAATGTTGACTTGACAGTTAGTTGGTATAATAACCAACCTTTTTTTAGAAGAAAGTACAATGAGTGTTCTTATAGTGTCTAAACAAGCAACCAGAGCAAATGTTTCATGGATGTTAATCCCAAGCTATTGTGTGTAGTTGGCCCTTAGCGACCAATCTTGTCTTCTTTATTTGAATTGAATCATCTGAATTATGCTTCACCTTATAGATCCATTTTACTCCAAGGATTTCTTTAATTGTTAGTTCATCAACTAGCCCGCTAGTATGATTCTTTGGGATTGCTTCAATCTCATCTTCCATAGCTTTCTTCCCATATTCTTCTTTCATAACTTCTTCAAAATTTTCTGATTTAGGAATTACATGCTTGATAAATATCATTCAAGCTTCTCTCTCTTTTTTTTTTTTTGGGAGTTAAACTCTATGATGATGAATTTGAACTTACTGAAGGACTACTTGGGGGTGAACTTGAACTTGGTAGTAAGGATGGTGAGCTTGGCTGAATTGAACCTCCATCATTACCATCTTCATTTGTTGATTTTGAGGCAAAAAAATTGGAACAACAATATCCTTTTCAACTTCCATTCTTTTTCCCAATTCTACATAGCATTTTGACCAAACAAAACATCTCTACTAATGATTACCTTGTTACTCATCAAGTTGAACATCTTATAGCCCTTTGACATTTAAGCTATAACTAATAAAAATGCACTTTGCACTTTTCACTTATCATATCAAGTTTATATCTTTTCTAACTTTGGAATCTGTGCATAACATACTCATCAAAAGACTTTGAGATGCTTGAAAGAAGGCTTCCTTCCACTCCAAGGCTCTATAGGAGTTTGGTTCCACACAACTTGGACATCTATTAATCAAATATACAACTGCATAAACAGCTTCAGGCCCAGAAAATTTTAGGAAGCTTCTTCTCATGTAGCATTGATTTTGCCATTTCCGTAACAGTTTTGACTCTTCCTTTCCAACACTCCATTTTATTATAGAGGATAACCAATAATCAATTGTCTTTCCATTCTTCATCTTCACAAAACTATTCAAACTCATTTGAGGTATATTCTTTACCTCTATCACTCAGCATTGTAATAAAGCAATCACTTTGTTTTTGAACAAGCACTTTAAATTTTTTAAAAATAGTAAACACCTCTGATTTTTGCCTCATTAAACAAACCCATCTCATTCTTATATAATCATCAATGGAAAGGATAAAGTACCTGCTTTGAGAATGAGAAGGTGTTTGCATTGGCCTACACACATCCATATGTACCAATTTCAGTGGCGCTTTTGTTCTCTAAGCTATTTCTCTCTGAAATGGTTGCCAATGATGCTCCCCAAGAGCATCTCCTTCACATGCTCCATGTTTTTCTTCAATTCTTGGAAGCCCCTATGCCACATTCTTATAATAAAGCAGCTTGAGACCTTGAAAATTGAAGTGCCCAGGTCGATCTTCTATGCCATAACCATGAATCATAAAAAATTCTATGTACTTTTCAAGTTGTATAATTTGCATGCTTGAAATTAAGTGATGAAAGCTTCAATTCTCCATCTTCAACTTTGCCAAGATCAGTTGCTCTCTATCTTTATCATAGATTGTGCAATATTTGTCTTCAAAATGCAATGAATGACCATTCTCCAGAAGTTGTCTGACACTAAGTAAATTCTGGTCTACGTCAGGTACAAACAAGACATCTTGAAGCAACTTTTGACTCTTTCTTGGTTTGAATGCCAACAGTCTCTCTTCCTTTCACATCCACCAAAGAACAGTTTCCTAGCCTCACATAACAATTTCCAATTATTTCCATGTCAATAAAAATATTTTTCTTTACTGTCATATGATTACTACAACCACCATCTAATAACCACTTTGATGCTTCATCATTAGCACAATCACTGCTCACATAGCAAGCTTCATTTCTTTGGTTTGGAGTACTTTGACATGTATAGAATAATTTTTTTTCACCCTCATTTTCTGTTGAATAACTTTCTTACTGTATCTTTTTGAATCTACAATCCTTTTGCAAGTGCTTAAATTTTTTTATAATTAAAGCACTGTTTTTTTTCATTTGGACCAACAGTCATTTTCTGTGTGACTTTCTTTTACAAATTTTACATCTTTGAGATGAATATTCTTCATTGAATTTTTTATCAAAGCTGATTCTACCTCTTCCTCTTGAACCTCTTTCTCTTCCTCTACTATGTTTTCCACCTCTTACTGACATTTCACCCTTATTTTGCTTACAATGGTAAGGTTGTCTTTCAAAGTTTTTGGATCCAATATTAAGCTTAGACTGAAAAGCATTTTCAACTGATTTTTTAAGAATACAATATCATCCTTTGCTCAAATGATTTTAATGAAACACAACAACTCTTTGATACTCAATTTTAAGATGTCTTTCATTTCTTCTGTTACAATCACTATTGGGCTAAATTTTTTAAGCAAGGTAATAAGAAGTTTCTCCATAACCTTTTTATCTGCAATTTCTGTACCATAGCTCTTCATTTGATTAATAACTTCTGTAAATCTAGTAGATTATTCTTTTAAAGAATCACTTTCTTTCATCTTCATATTTTCAAACTTTCTTCTAAGGGATTGAAGTTTAATAGCTCTTACCCTCAAATCTCCTTTGAATTCTAGCAGCTAAATCTCCCCAGCTTCGTTATAGCTTTTGTTGCTCCCATGATTCTCGGAAAAATGAAATCTGATACAACTCTCTATAGCATGGAAAGTGCATTTGCATTTTCACTCGGTCTTCTTTCAACTGTCTTTGTTGGGCATATGCCAATGCAACTCCCTGGTCTAGTTCTCCATAGCCATTCTTAACATAGCCCCCAAATCAACTGATAAAAATAAGGTCTTCATCTTCAAACATCAGAAGTCATAATTTTCCCCATCAAAGATTAGTATATAAGGCTTCTAGAAACTCATTGTTGAAATCTATTTGAGTTTGCTGTGAATTTTTCTGGCCAGAAATTCCTTTCTTCTTCTTTAGATTTCTAACTGAAACACTACGTTTAAACACCATATTTTGGTACACATTTTAAAAAACAGAAAATGAGAACCCAAATTTATAAAATCCAAACTTAATATATTTATTTAAAAATAATGAGGATTTCTTTTAATTAAAGGTACGACTTTTAACCATAGGTATTATTTTTTAATAATATAGGTACTATCTTTAAACATCTAGGTATTACCTTTGACTCAAAAGTGTATGTATAATGACTAGCTTTCAACCTTATAAATATTGTCAATTACGAGCCTAATAAACTCTTGTGGACTTAAAATGCATTTACATAGTTAAGAGGAACTCACACATATATAGTGTCAAAATTTCTTTCCTATCCGTGTGATATATCACAATCATTTCATGAAAACACAACATCCTTATCATGTCCCATTGGATTGTAGGGCTAAATAGATAGACATCCCTTTACGGCCGGGACCGTCCCATATCATATAAGGCAAAAACTATTAATACTATATATGTATGTGGACTTTTCTTAACTATGTTGACATGTTTTAAAGTCGTGATAATTCATTGACATCACAATAGATATCTACAAAAGAGAGAGTAAGTTATTATAAATAGTATGAGAGTTGGCCCTCAACCATAATGTAGGAGTTTGTTTGGTGTTGTAAAGGGTATCTTTTTGTTTGGCTACACAATCTTATGGAATATGATGAGGACATTGTGTGTATATGGGAAGGATGATTGTGATATCCCATATCAGATAAGGGAAAAAGTTTCTAACATTATATGCAGGAACTCCTCTTGACTATACACAAAACCATAGTTATGTACAAAGAGTAAGACACTATACACAACACATTATCTTCAACAAACATACCTATAATTTTAGATTATAGTGTATCTTGATTGATGATCATAGTTTTGATTTCATATCCTTGAATTAACCTTAAGATTTAGGTAGGAAACCTGTATATCCTGATACAAACTCTAAATTGTTACCTTAGGCAAGTGAAATCATCATAAGAGCTATTTAAATGGTGAGGAAAGTCACATCTTTCTAAATCATTTCTAGCTCTTTCTATTATATTTTTCAACAAATATTAGTGTATTTTGGTGTAAATTTATTTCTCACTTGTTTTCACATTTGGAAAACAAGATTGGTTGGTCAACAATAAAAATGGGCAACCCAGAAGTGGAAAAATAGCTGTTTGATAATTGAGTCTTACAAATCACGGGATTGATGAATCTAACCACTATTACCACACAATAATTGAACTCACATGACATATGCCATGAAAACTAGTACTTGGTTTTTACTATGAACAATCTATAGAGAAAGAAGAAAATTGAGAAAATATGATATAACCTTCTCA
The DNA here is from genome assembly GCF_004353265.1 of Vitis riparia. Taxonomy (NCBI): domain Eukaryota; kingdom Viridiplantae; phylum Streptophyta; class Magnoliopsida; order Vitales; family Vitaceae; genus Vitis; species Vitis riparia. Next base: position 3,550,331 of record NC_048444.1, read on the forward strand.
TTGATAATTGATGAATATTTATATACAAATAACGTTTGAGGGGATAAACCTTGACTAACTAAACTTAAAAGGACAAGTCTATCTTTTACTCTAATTCAAATATAAGTCTATTTTCTACTCTAAATCAAACTAATAATAATTATTTTCTTTTCTAAGTCAAAGTCATAATAGATAAATATTAATATTTAAATTAAGGATAAACAGTAACTTTCGTTAACATGCCCCCTTAAGATAGAGCTCTAATAAAAAAATTCCAATCTTGGTTGTAAGAGAAAGAAAACAGTTGTAGTGTAACGGTTGAAAATTAATGACCACATGTTTCATATGAGAATGAAACACTAGGTTGGAGTATAATTGCATTGCATTGACATTGTTGCAAAAAAAAAAAAAAAAAAAAAAAAAAAAAATCATAAGTTGTTGAGAAATCTGAACATGTAGTTTGGTTAGTAGAGAGCACACCCAGTTGAGTTCAACAATAATAACGACAACATATCTATATTCAACTTTTGTGGAGGAGCGAGCAATTGTGCATTGTTTCTTGAAGCTTTAGGAGATTGGATTGTGTCTAAGATACATAATGTAAATACTAGCAAATGAGAAATCATCCTTGTTGCCTGGCCAATTGGCATCTAAGAAAGCATGCATAGCTAGTGGAGAGTCTTGATAAAGTAACATGCCATGATAAGAAATACCACAAAGATAGCACAAGAGGAGCTAGTGAAAAGCACAACGTTAGGTAGTGGGTTAATTCATGAACTGAGATAGTTTGTTTACTATAAATGCTATGTCAGGCTGTGTAAGACACAAACATTACAAACTTCCAACGATGACACGATATTCAATTAGATTATAAAGAGCAAAACCAATGTGAATGAAAAGCAATGAACTTGTAAGAAATAGTGTGGAGACAAGGTTTGCTTTAGCCATCTTAATGTGGGTAAGAAGATCGATAATGTATGGTTGTTGAGATAGAAGTAGTCCATTTTGGTATGGATATGAGTTTCCACGTGAGATAATTTGTGGATGTAAGTTTAAGGGGAGGTTGAGTGGCAACATTGATGGTGATAAGAGCACTGGGGTAAAGTGTGTTGGTATTTTGAAAAATGATGATATTGGTTTGGTCGTTAGCCATGGATGTTAAGGCTAGGGTTTGTAGGTGGCAGAGAATTGGCAGATGGGGAAAAAGGTGATTGATGGGAAGAATGATGATTAACAAAAATGGCTTTGAAATAAGTAGTTTGGTTGGTAATTGCTTTAATATTTGGTGGCCAAGGGGCTTAGTGCTCTGATACCATATATAAAGAGAAAAAAAGAGAGGAGAAACTATGACATAAAATTCTCATTGATAATTGATTAATATTTATATACAGATAAAATTTGAGGGGATAAATCTTGACTAACTAAAATTAAAAGAACTAGTCTATCTTCAACTCTAACTCAAACTCTATCTTCTACTCTAATTCAAAAACAAATTTATCTTCTACTCTAATTCAAACTCTATCTTCTATTCTAAGTTAAACTAATAATAGATAAATACTAAGATTTAAATTAAGGATAAACATTAATTGTTAATAACACAATTTTCCTAGCATACATTAATTGTTGTTCTTTTAGACGTTCATAGTAAAGGATGCATGAGAATAATCAAGTGACTTCTTCATTATCTAAAGTTTTTTACTATGAACAATTTCCCTTGCATACAAATTATAGGTTAGGATTTTGTAACTACAATTCAATTCAATAATAAGGAATTCCCAATCTATTTTAACTAAATATCCTTTAGCTAAAAGAAGAATATGTGATCCAAGTCAATCTTAAATGATGTAGATAAAATAGATCGAGCTTAAAAGCTTGGAGAAATCTTAATTATATACAAGACCTAAACATACACATTCCTATAACCATGCAAAAATTATTTAATAAAAAAGAAAGAGAGAAAAAGAGAGAGAGACAAGATTCAAACCCTATGGGGCACATGTTGAATATCTTGCCTCTTAATTGGGTGATTTAGAGCCTCACATATGCCTAGTTTGCCATTAAATATAGGAGAAGCAATGGTGCTAGTTAGAGAAAGACTCATACATTGGTAAATTTGGAGAAATTAAGAAGATTGATGGACACTGCACATATTAAAAATTCTAGATTAACCAGCTCTCCAAAAAAAAAGAGTGAAAAGAAAACAACACAGACAAATGTGAGAATAGTTATAGTTACATACAAATTAATGACAACACACATATTGAAAGACAACAATGCATCACACATTAATTCTTTGTTAGGAAGTGTCTCAAATTCCTAATTGGAATGTATTTATTTTTTTTGTAAAAGGAATATTATATGGAATATTTCCTAAGTTCATATATGATTGTAATTAGATTCTTCATTGAATAAGGAAAAGTAATAAAAATATCTTTATAAATATTTTAGGTTATGAGAGGAAAAAGTTATGGGAAAAGTATGAGCTTGTAAAGACTATATATGTTAGATAGAGTTCTAAAAAAGAGCAAACAATATTTGATGGAACAAGAAGACTCGTGGTTTAGTGTGTAGATGTGAGGAAGAATAAAAGACACCTAATGGAGCAAAAGGGTTCATAGTTCAAGGTGGAGATAGAAAAAATAGGAAAATGCGAGATATCGAGACCCAATGATTGTACTTGTTTTTATCTTTTGCATTATTATTTACTGCATAATGGATTGTTATCTCTCATCCATGGTAATAAACATGGTTGACCAAACTATGTTAAATCTTTTATACCTTTGTAAGAACTATTTTATCTTTGTTTCTTGAAATTAATAGATTTATATTGATGCTTTCGTTAGCACAAGTGGTATCCAAGCTAGGTTGAAGATGTTTAGAAAAGCTTATGTTGAATATGTTTAGAAAAGCTTATGTTGAATATGTTTGGAAAGGCTTAATTTGGTTGAAGATGTCTATAAGAGCTTTAGTTGAAGATGTTTGGAAGAAATTAACCTTGGTTAAGATGTTTGGAAGACCCTCGATTAAAGATGTTTGGATGACCCTCAATTGAAGATGTTTGGACGAACCTTATTTGAAGATTTTAGGAAGAGCAAAAAAGAACAAAGCACAAAGGATCTAGAGAATTGCAAAAAGGAATTTTTGTTAAGATGGAGTCAATTATTCTCTTATTACAAGAAGCAATAGGATCATTGCGCATGACAAGACCGTGGTGAATGAAGGGAACCATGGAATATGAGGAGAGCAAAATGCATGAGGAAAGCGTATATCATGGAGAGAAAAAAGATTTATTTAATGAAATTTGACTCAAGGTGAGGATTGTTGGAGGTATGTTAAATTTTTAATTAGAATATATTTTTTATAGAAGGAATAATATATAGAATATTTCCTAAGTTCATAAGCAAAAATGTAGTAGAAATATATCTATAAATATTCTAAGTCATGAGAGGAAAAGGTTATGAGAGAGATATAAACTTATGAAGACCATACGTGGTAAACAAAGATGTGAGGAAGAACAAGTGACACCCATTAGAGAGAGAGCTCATGTTTTAAGGTGTAGATGTGAAGAAGGGTGAGAGACGCCTAATGAAGTAAAAGGATTCGTGGTTTAAGGCAAAATATAAAGAGTGGAAAAATGTGAGAGTATTCTAGTACCTAAAGATTGTATCTGTTTCTATCCTTTATAATATTATCTAATGTATAGTGAAATGTCATCTTTTATTCATGGAGGTAAGCATGGTTGGTTGAACCATGTTAAAACCTTGTTTATCTGTGTGAATGATTTTATTTTTGTATATATTTTTCTATTAGTATGTTTGCATTGAAGCTTCCACTGAAACAACATTCTTCAGAGTGCTAGAAAAGTTATACTGCATGCCTTCTGCTTGTGGACATTGCTCTGAAGACTAGGAATGCTCTGCCAGTTATCCAAGATTTTTTATGGGATACATATACATTTCTGTAGTTGCTCGAATGCATTTTTCATAGACAATAACTTAGAATGCTATCACGTCGCTCAAAATTTCCCAAAAGGCTCAAACCAGATTCAAAGTGTGGCGCCCTTGGGGTGGCCTAAAATTTTAAATTTGTTGGTGGAACCCGGTTATACTGGAGATTAGGTAAGGATACTTAGGGTTGTAGGTTTACAACCAGTAGGTTTTACCATGATCCTATTTAAACATTGTTTATACTGAAATGCTTCTCCATGGCATGATTGAATATCTCCCAAAGGAGAAAAAAAAAAAAGCAAAGCAAATATACCCCCAAAAGAAAGAGTAAAGCAAATATATCTGGCTTTCCCTTTGTTGGATTGTTGCCTTCATCATTCCTGCTTTCTTTAATGCATCGACCCATTTATTTCTAGAAACTGAAGCAAGGAACCGACACTACTTTATTTCTCTTTTCACTTTTTGTGTTTTTGAGCAAATAATATTCTCACATTTGATTTTGCATACTGATAAAAGCTTCCAGGTAAGGAAGCACCTAATTATCATGCATAGATGCCATTCATGTGACATTATATGCAGATCATGCCCCTTTTTTTTTTTCTGGGTCCATGTTGCCATCAAACTTGACTACTGATCATCTCTAAAAGCTTAATTAGTCCATTGACTGAACCATTTAATAAAAGAAATGGGTAGGATTTACCTTGTATGAAAACACGTTTTTGATGCTTTTATAAAGTTCTATGCGTGGTAACAAAATTCCTGACGGGTCAAATTGGCAGGATCCAAATTTGGATCTTCAGTCAGAAGCAAATGCTCCGGTTTACTGGACCACCCAATTTGATAAAAGGAACGGGTGGGATTTGCAGTTTGGATGTTTGGATAAAAAAAGTCTACACGGAGTAAGAAAATTCTTTGGTGCCAAATTCGCGGGACCCAGATCTGGCTCTTGATTTAGAAGTAACTGCTGCTTCTGCGACCACCCGAAAGAATAAAATCGTGAGACAAGATGATGAGTCACGAAAGCAAGTCTTGGTCCAAACGTTTCTGGATTTTAATTATGGTGGAAGCAAAGAAGTTGATTCACTGAGGTCGCTTTATTCGTTTGTGAAAGGGTATATAAAGGGCAAGCAGTCTGCAAAAGGAACACAAGCCATCTTCTCCTCTTCCGTTCTGCCTCAAATCTTCGCTACTTGCCTTCCTTTGCATACCCAAAATGGAGATTACAAACAAGGCCATCACAGGTCCATTGCAGCAAATGCCCAACAAACTCAGTAACCCAAATCCAATGCAGCAAGTGCTCAACCCAACTCCAATGCAGCCAGCGATCAACCCAACTCCAATGCAGCAAGCGATTAAAATCAACCCAACTCCAATGCAGCAACTGCTCAACCCAACTCCATTGCAGCAAATGCTCAACCCAACTCCATTGCATCAACTGATGAAACCATCAGCAATGCAGCAAGTGATCAACCCATCTCCAGGGCAGCAAGCGGTCAACCCATCTACAGGGCAGCAAGCGGTCAACCCAACTCCAATGCAGCACGAATTAACCACCAAAATCAACCCAGTTCCCTTACATCAACTGATCAGGCATGATAGGAGTATGATAACCATGTCTGATGACAACATGATGGTGAAACAAATTCAGGCAACCCATGCTCCTGATGGCCGAGAGTTTGATGTTAAGCCTCTTTTCCAACTCGTGGAAGACATCCTGAATCGGGCTACACCGGGTGTTGATCCCTTAATTTCGGTATAACACTCCTATAACCTCTTCTGTAGTGAAGGCCTAAGTTTCTTTTGTTCAGGCTGCTTTTAATTACTTGACCTTGTTCATTTTTTTCAATAGCCAAAACAAAAGTAAATGCACATACCAACCAAGGGTTCCTAGCCAGCACAATGTCATACTAACTAGCCAACTCCCATGTTATCTACAAAATAAAACACAAGAAAGTTTTACGCCATATAGTCATTTATCTATATCTAAAATATTTTCAGAATAACAAACTTTTTACTGCCGAAGTCCACCTTTTTCCTACTATATGTTTTGAGGATAACATCTATTTCAAAATTTCAACTCCTTCACAATAACACTCTTCTTCTTTTTCCAAATGCTCGAGCTGCTTCCATGGGGTGAAATCATTTAATTCAAGAACATTAGAACGTCCACGTTTTAGTTTGTTGTGTTAGTTAAGAGCATATGCATTTGACAATCCTAATTAATGAAGGATACTTGGACGAAAGGGTATGCAAATACAAATTTTCTATGCATTTATAGTAGCTAATCCACTCGTGATTTCATTGCAGGCTGCCCAAACACGCATTGAAACTTCTGATGATAGGACAAATCAAGCCAGTTTCATTGCTCTGCTCGAAGCACTGTCGTTTACCATTGATCGAATTTCCTGCGAGGTTATTACAAAGAACTACTGCAAAAATTCATTTCTTAGAATGACATGCAGAAAACTCATCCCTTATGCATTATACACATGGCATGATTACGTTTTATTTGTTTCGTTACAATGACATGTGGTCAATCAATTTGTATTCAGATAGCATACAAGAGTTTGGGCGGAGGTGACGCTCATGCAACGACACTCTCTATATTCGACCTGTTAACAAGCTATTCATGGGAAGCAAAGCTGGTGCTAACCCTATCAGCTTTTGCTGTGAACTATGGTGAATTCTGGCTCCTTGCTCAGATCTATTCAACCAACCAACTTGCGAAATCAATGGCAATCCTTAAGCAAGTGCCCATCATCTTGGAGCACTCTGGTCAACTGAAACCACGGTTTGATGCTCTTAACAATCTCATCAGGGCTATGGTGGCAATTACCAGGTGCATTATTGAGTTCAAGGAGCTCCCGTCCATGTATATAAGCCAGGACGTACCAGCATTAGCAACAGCAATGACCCATATCCCCACTGCTGTTTACTGGACCATCAGGAGTGTTGTGGCTTGCGCAACTCAGATTACAACCCTCACTAGCATGGGCCATGAGTATGTTATATTGTCTTTGCTGATATATCGTGCTTCAATCTTTCAACCTTAGTAAAGCAACGTATTGCCAACTAAATATCTTTTCCATTTGCTAATTTTCCAAAGACAAAAAATAAATGCCTCTGATTTTGTGGAAGAATTATATGATATGCCACTTAATCCATTGGGAATGCTGGTTAGGCAACAATCATTTTACTTATGACAATTGCAATGATTTTAGGTACTGGACATCTGCTACAAATGAGGCATGGGAACTGTCCACCATGGCTCACAAGATCAATAGCATACTGGACCTTCTGAAGAAGCAACTTACTCTTTGTTACCAATACATAGGTAAGACCACCAACCCTTTCCAAATTTATGAAAGCAAGTGTTGCACAGCTAATGTAAATACCAATGAAATGGATTTTAAATCTGACAAGGGATTGCTGTTTGATGCAGATGATAAGTGGAATGCTGAAACTTTTCAAATGCTTCTGAATCTCTTTGAGAGTATTCACATTGACAACATGAAGATTCTCAGGGCACTGATTTCTCCCAAGGATGACGTGCAGCCACTGCTTGAAGGCTCTACAAAGAGAAGGGTTCACTCTCCAAACACATCACTGCATTACTGCATTGGCAGTAGCACTATTCCATGGAACTGTCATATATAAAAAAAATTATTACCAAGACTTAAAAGTTCTAATGTGCATTTTCTTTTTCCCCTTCGTTACTACTAACCTAAAGTTCTAACTTTAATGCCGCAGGTTAACATAGATGTGCTGAGGAGGAAGAATGTTTTGCTGCTTATATCAGGCCTATCCATCTCCCATGACGAGCTTTCAATTCTGGAACAGATCTATAATGAGTCTCGGGTCCACGGGACTAGGATGGAGAGTCAGTACGAAGTTGTGTGGATCCCGGTTGTGGACCGCTCAGTCATGTGGACAGATGCCATGCAAGATCGGTTTGAGACTCTGCAGGCCACAATGCCATGGTATTCAGTATACACTCCTACACTGATTGATAAGGCAGTCATCAGGTTCATCAAGGAGGTGTGGCACTTCCGGAACAAGCCCATCCTTGTGGTGCTAGATCCACAAGGAAGAGTGGTGAGCCCTAATGCAATCCACATGATGTGGATATGGGGGAGTACCGCCTTTCCGTTCACCAGTTTGAGGGAGGAAGCTCTGTGGAAGGAAGAGACTTGGAGGCTTGAGCTGCTGGTGGATGGCATTGACCCAACTGTACTGAACTGGGTAATTCACCTTTACCAATCCAAATACATATTTAGATGTGCATGAATGAACTCACTTTTCCCTAATACGAGACCAATCGTGAACATTTTTAAAATACCCTGGGAATGTTTTTGTTCCATCAGGTCAAAGAAGGAAAATTCATTTACTTGTATGGAGGGACTGACATGGAGTGGATCCGAAAATTCACAACCACAGCAAGGGCAGTTGCATCGGCTGCACGGATCCCCTTAGAGATGGTGTACGTGGGAAAGAGCAACAAGAGAGAGCAAGTTCGGAAATGCATAACAAGCATCACCACGGATAATCTCAGCTACTGCTGGCAAGACCTTACCATGGTTTGGTTCTTCTGGACCCGATTGGAAAGCATGTTGTTCTCCAAGATCCAGCTAGGGAGGGGCGACGATGATGACTCCATGTTGCGGGAAATCAAGAAACTTCTCAGCTATGACAAAGAAGGAGGATGGGCTGTACTGAGCAAGGGGTCTTTTGTGTTCGTCAATGGCCACAGCAGCACTGTTTTGCCCACCTTTACCGAGTACAATTTATGGAAAGACGACGTGCCTCCAAAGGGCTTCGATATTGCTTGCATGGATTTCCATAGCAAGCTTCATAGCGATTCTCAGCCCTGCTGCCGCTTTGAGTTCCCGAGCGAAGTTGGAAGGATTCCAGAGAAGATCAGGTGCCCAGAGTGCCTCCAGATCATGGAGAAGTACGTCACTTTCGGGTGCTGCCATGACGAGAACGCCATAAGCGCACTCTACTAAGCCTCTGCTTCTGTTTTTCATATAATGCATGCAGGTTGCTTGCAACTGAAATAATTTCATGCGTGTGTTCATTTATTTTGTTTTCTTTGTTTTCCCCTTCCTGTTTTTCCGTGTGATGTAATAAAATTTGATTGCCTCATTGCATCCACATGATGTGGAAGGAAGCCAGCTTGCAACTTGAGGTGCTGGTGGATGCTATTATCCATTGATTTCAATCCGGGTCCATGTACTCTATATGGTGATTGCTATTAGATGTCGGAGTGTCCTTCAAATATTATCCTTGTGTTGATTATGCTTATGTGTTCCCATGTACTATAAAATTCAGAACCGAAACTGAAAACCAATAATACGTTCATATAACTCACAATATTATCATTCCCCATTTTTGAAATGATGGAATATAGAATAGAATCAGATAAAGCAAAAAAGCTTGTTTTTATACAAAGAATTTGTAAAATTTAAGTTTAATATACTAATTACCTAAAAATAATTAGGATTTTGTGCATGTTTTGATCAAAAGTATTATCTTAATTTGACCATCTAGATATGACTTAGGTACTAAATTTGATCATCGTAAGTATTTTTTACTTGAAAATACATAAAATTTGAATTATTTTTAGGAGTTTTTATTTTATTTTTTTAAAAAAATTTATGCATGAAACCCACTTTTCCACACATCATATTTATTACTGCATTTAGACCGTTTTCTAGAAATGAGAATAAGAATAAGAATGACAAATTGAATCTCATGGAAATCCAAACTCACTCTCATCATTTGGATTTTACTTTTCTAGTTACCTTCATTCTTATTCAATTATAATCCCAATCCTAAATATCAAACTCAAACTAAAGAGATTAAGAGATTCGATATCATTGCAAATACGGCTGCATGCACAAGCAGCACGGATGTAACACAAGGTGCCTATTCCATATTTGGGTTGCATTTATATAAAAATTAGTTTTTTGTTTTTTATGTTTTGAGTGGTTGTTATGCTCCCATGTGGAGAGATTTATTCAAGTTAAATTTCTTAACATCTGGTTTTGTAGCTTGCAAACTATAACAAAAATAAAAAAATAAAAAAATCCAAGAGAGAATGCGAAGTGAAAAACTATAACCAAAAGAACTTTGTTTTATGGGGGACTGTTTTACTTCTTTGTTTCCGGCTGTTACTCTTCCATTTTCTTTCAGCATCCATCCTCTTTTTTCAAGTTGAAACTATAACCAAAAGAACTAGTACCAAAGTCACCCGTTTCATGAACCCCCACCTTTCAATCAAAAGAACTAGTATCAAAGAACTTGTTGTTTCCAGTTTTTTGTTCCCAGATTTCAGGGTGTCTCACCAACATATACTATCTCTCTTTTTCAAGTCCTCTTATCTATTGCAACATGTCTCTTATGCATGGAATTTTAAGAAATATCCACTATTTTGGAGAAGGAGGATTCTAGGGTTTCTTTTCACTTGAAGACCCAAATCCAAACCCACAATATAATTGAATTGGCGGTCATTGAAGCAACAAAATTTGAAGGCAAACAAGGAAAGATAAAATGAAGAGCAAGTGTTGTTGTTGTTTTGCAAGCAGATTATGTAGCTAGAAACCCTCAACATTGAAGTAGAAGGACCAAGGATTTGAAGAGTAGATCAATGGCCAACACAAATCTTACAAGTATGAGTTTTCATGCCTCTTCTATTCCATTATTTGAAGGAGAAAACTATGATTTTTGGTGCATAAAAATGAAAACATTATTTATGTCTCAAGATGTTTAGGATTTGGTTGAAAATGGTTTTGATGAACATGAAAATGCGGCTACACTAACTCCAATTAAAAAAGATCAATTGAAAGATTGGAAAAAAAAAAAATGGATGCAAAAGCTCTCCTATTTATTCAATAGGGTGTTGGTAATAGCGTTTTCCCAAGAATTATGAGAGCTAGCTTCAAAAGGTAAAGAAGCATGGGACATCCTCCAACAAGAGTTCCAAGGATATAGAAGAACCCGATCAGTAAGGCTTCAATATTTAAGAAGAGAGCTAGAAAATATGAAAATAAGGGAGAATTAAACTCTAAATGAGTTCTCTTCTAGATTTATGGAGTTCATAAATCAAATGAAGTCACATGGTGAAGAAATTAGTGACAGAAGAATTATTGAGAAAATTTTGATCAGCCTAATAAATATGACCCAATTGTGGCTATGGTTGAAAAAACAAAAGATCTCTCATAACTCAATGTACAAGAGCTATTTAGGTCTTTAAAAACTTATGAGTAGAGATTGTTGAGGCATTCTAAAAAATCAGTTGAAAGGAAACCTACAAGCAATGAAAATAGAAGTGATTTATCCAAAGGTGGTAGAACTGGGTGAGGAAGAGGAAGAGGTAGAAAAAACTTCAACAATGGAAGAAAGTTCACTAACAAAGAAGCCTTATCACTCACAATGTGTAGTATTTATAAAAGAAGCAATCATGTTAAGAAAGATTGTTGGTTCAAAGGGAAGCCTTAATGCTTTAATTGTAAAAAAATTTGGGCATGTTAAAAAAGATTGTAGATTTAAGAACAATCAACAAGCAAGTTGTGTTGTGGAAAAAGAGGTTGATGAAAACATGTTTTATGCTCATCAAAGTGCTGTTAAGCAAAGAAATAATGTGTGGTTCCTTGATAGTGGTTGCACAAACCACATGACTAGCAATAAAAATATTTTCCTTGACATGGATACAACCATCAACTCACAAGTCAAAATGGGTAATGGTGATTTAGTGAATGTCAAAGGGAAAGACACAATTGAAATCCAAACTAAAATAAGAACCAAGTATATTAGAGATGTTCTTCTTGTACTAGCATTAGAGCAAAATTTCTTGAGTGGGACAATTAGTAGAACATGGGTACAAACTTCACTTTGAAGATAGTAAGTGCACCATCTACGATAAGGAGCATAAAAAAATGTAGTGAAGAAGATAAAAATGGAGAAAAAAAGAAGCCATCCATTTGTATTCAAATATGCTGAAAATGTGGCTTTTAGAGTGGAAAATATTGAAGTGTGGTTATGACATAGAAGATTTAGGCACTTGAACTTCAATAGCTTGAAAATGCTTTATCAAAGGAAGATGTGGTACAAGGGTTGCCTAAACCATTGAAAAAAAGAATGAAATATGTGAAGGTTGTGCTATTGGGAAGCATCACAGACAATCATTTCCAAATGAAGTTTCTTAGAGAGCAAAGAAGGTATTAGAGCTAATTCAAATTGACATATGTGGGCTCATGTCTACACCTTCTCAAGGCAACAACAAGTACTTCAACAAAACTATATAAAGCCAAATCATTGCATAACAAAATCTTCTTGGAAAGAAAATTCTACACTATTTGAATGTCAGAATCTACTTCGATGACTAAACACATTAACACTCTAAAATTTTTGTTCTATCAACTGTTAGCTATGGAGCATAACATAGAAGAGAAAGAATGTGTTGAACTTCTATTCCAAAGTCTACCTGACTCGTATGATCATCTCATCATAAATATGGCCAATGGTGCTTTGAGGACAATGCTAGTTGTTAGGAGATATAGTCTTGTTTAATTGTTAATAATTTTGTTTTTTTTTAATGTTTGAATATAGAAGTCTTTTTAGATAGTGACTTGCTTTCCATTGAAGATCAAGAGTTGCCATTCGTCCAACTAGGAAGTCACAAATATGTTTAAAAATCTTTGGCCTGTGGTAGACTCCATTGAGGTCTAAAGAGGATTGATAATTGTTTTGAATTTAAAATTAATTTTTATAATTTTTTTGAAAAATAGAGAATGCTTAAGCGGGGAACAACACTCAAATGATGACCGCTCAAGCGGTCCATACTACTTGAGCACTTGAAGCGTTCAAGCCACCAAAGTAGGCTAGAGTGGTCACGAATTTTCAACTAAGATTCTTTCATGCAAATATGATTTGGAAGTCTTCTAAAACCAAACCTCTTCAGGATTTACTCTTATAAATACCTCATTATAACCCTTTGAGGCTTAAAAGATCGTTTTAGAGATTCTGGAGATTGGAAAGTGATCTCAAACTTATTGAGAGGTTCCCATTGAGAAGAAAGCCTAAAGTACCACACCATTCCCAATCTCTCATTTAAGGATTTGATTTATGAATCTTGGGTTGAAGACCTTCATCCCTTTGTCGAGGTTAAAGTGATCCATTGGAGCAATTGAAGGTTGCTGCATTGCGAATGTGAATGAAGTTGTAGGTACTGGAAAGAAAATCTTTAAGGTAAGATGATCAGGTAAATATGTGTAACCTGATTTCACATAATGGATTTAGATTAGTAGGTCTTAGATTTTATGGGTTTTTTTTTCCTTTATAGTTAGTATGAGGGTTTTCCACATAAAAATCTTATGCCTATTGCATATCTTTTCATTTCATTGTTATATCATTGAATGTTTGATTATAATTGTTACCCCTAACATCTCATAGGTTATCCCTAGAAGATAAAAATCATATTTTTATACTTGAAGATTTCAAGTATAGCCTATTAGGTTATACAAGGTATCACTGGTACTTCTCAAGATAAAAATTGGGGATAATATATATAAATCTTTATTTTAAATTTTAAAATCACTCATACACCCCCACTTTGGGTGTTTCAGTTTTTTACTAGTCTTTAATAATGTTGCGACTACTATACTTGAGGAAAAAAGTAGGCATAAAAATAAGGAATACAAATATTATCTTTTCAACAAACTGAGACTCTAATTATTTCTAAAGGAAGATCAACAAAACGTGGTTCTAGTGGGAGTCACAAATAGAGTAAGTTAAAGCTTTAAGGTAAGAAGAAAGTCAAATGTTACCATTATGGAAAACAAAGACATGTAAAAAAAGAGTGTTAACCCAATGGGTTCTCCTAATCAGGTTTTGATGATAACAAACCATGGTTAAGTGACTAATTGGTTTGAATGGTAAAGAATCTCAGGTATAAATTCAGAAATTCATCAAATGACCAAATGGATACAAGATTAGGACTTTCGGAAGACTTTTAATCATAAGAAAAAAAAAATGTAAGATGAATGCATGGGTGCACTTAGGGTTTACATATCTTTTTATGCATCTTTGGAAAACTCGGTTTGTTCTTTAAAGTTGTAATTTCATTAAAACCTGAGTTTTATCAAATGTACCTTAGGCAAAATGTTTCAAAATTGACATATTAATTTACCTAAAGACCTTGCCTAAGTGTTAGAAAAGAAAAGAAGTGAAAAAGATAGGTTTTCGGGGCCAAAAGGTTGAACCGGTCGAGGCTTTGGCCAACCGGCTCAATTGGTTGGGGAACCAGTCGACCGGTTGCCCTTGTGCGGTCGAGATCCGGTCGAGGAGTGTCAAGAACACTCTCTCGTTTCCAGAATCCGTCCTTTCTTGGTTGAGGTTTCCTCCTTCCCGGTCGAGGTCTGATCGAGACAATGGTAACCTGCCAAAACATTAAACGCTCCAACGGCTAGTGAACCGGTCGACCCCCATCTCGACCGGTTGAGGCTGTTTTTTGCTGTTCTTGGCTCCCAAGCTTAGAAACCTATAAATTGAGAGCTCCACTTCATTTATGACAGAGAGAACACTTGCAATCAGTTGTCTACCTACTTGTTCTTACCTTAAAAGCTCTCATTTCCTTTTTAGTGCATTAAATCCTCACTTGCATATCTTTTAGTGCACCCTTGTGAGTCATCCTAGCTTTGTTTTGTATTTGAGATATCATTGAGATAGGTTGAGGGATTCATTCTTGTAAAAACTGAGTGTTAAAGCCTTCAAGAGGTTTGAATCTTGAAGAGATTGTGCAAGAGCCAATTGGAGCCGCAATCCAAGTGTAAGAAGATTGGAAGCTTGGTTGAAGCTTCAAGTTAGTGGAACCCTCACTTGGTTAGGAGATTGAGGAGAGTGGACGTAGGCAAGGAAGTGCCAAACCACAATAAAATCCGAGTTTGAATTCTCTAACTCTATCTCTTTATTTTTTTATTATATTGTGCTTGAATTTGTTGTGTTGAAAAAGTTTTTGAAAAACCCAATTCACCCCCATATTGGGTATTTTTCTTATTTAAGCATAGCCTTTATTTTCTCAATTGGTATCAAAGCAAGACCTCTTGTTTAAGACTTAATCGTCTAAGAGGAAATGACTATTCCATCAAGCTCATCTCAAACTGAAAATTTTACAAAACATAGAGCTCCATTTTTTTACGGGAACCGACTATCCCTATTGGAAAACTAGAATGACTCATGTGGATCCGCATTTTTCACGTGCACTCCCACTCAATTGGCGAGGCTAGATTTTATTTGTGAAAAATTAATTTTAGAAAAGTCGGAGTTGCCACTTATTTTATTTTATTTTAAAGGAAAAATAAAACAAGAAATAAAACCCTAAAAAAATGACTTCTTAGTTTTTGGAAAAGCACGTCTTTGGAAAAACCAAGTCTAAATTTGGGGATCAAGTTACCTATTGGGAAGGTACCTCTAAAAGGTAGCACCCTTTTAAGCCCTACAAAGGTCTCTATTGACTAAGTTGAGGGAAATGTGACAATTAATTGGTTAATTATAGATACCTAGGTAGGGTAGGTGATTTCAAAAAATAACATGCTAAATAAGGAAACCAATCACAATCATGAAGAAGATTTCAGGTGCGTACTTGGACTGCTTCTTAAGCGCTATCACAAGACATCAAATTAAGTTAGTTCAAATAGTATATCATCCAACATGCATTTTATTAGAAATAATCGAATAATGAAACATGTATATCAAAACACTCAAGCACTATCAAACATAAACATAATTCACAATGACGATCATATTTATAGAATTTAGAAGGTAGGTGATAGGAGGCGTACCTGGATAGCATAGATAACTCATAATACGCTTTCTTAGGGCATGGGGGGGGGGGGGGGGGGGGGGTTAGATAATAAATAATAAAACAAGAAATCCTAACATGCATATCTAATTAGCATTACAACAATTATCAAAGTATACAAAATCATCAATTATCACATACATCTTGTATATAATTCCTAAAAAATAAATAGGCATGATTACAACAAATAGCAAGGGTGGTAACAAAATAAGTTTTGAAAAGATTTTCTTATGTAGGGGTTTCACCAACTCCCCAATTGATATACACAAATTTAGCCTATAATTGTCCCATTTATTTGGGAGCACAAGCTTTGATTCGTGTTTTGTTCAAAACCAAAATTTTCATTGGAAGCCGAAAAGGATGCAAACCAATCAAGATATGGTTGCATATTATTTTTAAAAAAAGAGATTTTGATCTTGAGGACTTTAAATGAATTTTTTAACATAAAATTTTCAAGGGTATCTTTTGAGAAAAGCATTTGATTTTAAAATAAAGGGAATTTATGTGAAAATAACAAAACATAAGAAATAAAATACCTAGCAAAACAGAAGAAAACGAATTTACAAAGTGAAAATTTGGACAATTCAAGCAAACTAAAGTGGTGAGAATGGAGACCAATCGTCACTATTTTCCGATGGCCTTTGAAAAGTAAATTTCATGAGAGACCATCAAAGCAATAAATTATTCAAACTTAGATCAAATAAGCTAATGAGACATTCACCAAAAATTAAAGACTAGTATTCAAGAAGCACATAAATTGAACATAACAATCAAGAATTAACATAGGATTGGCTAAACACACAAGTACAGCTAGATTAAAAAAATAAAAATAAATTGAAACTATACTCAATTAGAATTAAAAAAAACATAAACTTTATGTAATGGGATTAATTAAACTATTGGATTAAAATCATAAACATACTTAAAGTAAAAAAAACAAATTAAAACTAAACTAAATTATAATTAAAAACATGAATTTTATTTAGCCAGATTAATTAAACTATTGAATTACAACCACAAATATATCCAAACTAAAAAATAAATTATAACAAAACTAAATCGGAATTAAAAACATAAACTTTATTTAATAAAATTATTTAAACTAATGAATTAAAATTACTAACACATTCAAACTAAAGCATAAACTAAAACTAAACTAATGTGGAATTAAAAAAAAATATAAAATTTATCTCACAAGATTAGTTAAACTAATAAATTAAAATTACTAACACATTCAAACTAAAACTAAACTAATCCAAAAAAATATAAACTTTATCTCACAAGATTATTTAAACTAATGAATTAAAATCACTAACACATTCAAACTAAAACATAATTAAAACTAAACTAATCCATAATTAAAAATATAAACTTTATCTCACGAGATTATTTAAACTAATGAATTAAAATTACGAACACATTCAAACTAAAACATAAACTAAAACTAAACTAATCCGGAAGTAAAAATATAAACTTTATCTCATAAGATTATTTAAACTACTGAATTAAAATAAAAAACACATTCAAACTAAAACATAAACTAAAACTAAACTAATCCGAAATTAAAAATATAAACTTTATCTCACCATATTATTTAAACTAATGAATTAAAATCACTAGCATATTCAAACTAAAACATAAACTAAAACTAAACTAATCCGGAATAAAAAATATAAACTTTATCTCACAAGATTATTTAAACTAATGAATTAAAATCACTAACACATTCAAACTAAAACATAAACTAAAACTAAACTAATCCGAAATTAAAAATATAAACTTTATCTCACAAGATTATTTAAATTAATGAATTAAAATCACTAATACATTCAAACTAAAACTAAACTAATTTGGAATTAAAAATATAAACTTTATCTCACAAGATTATTTAAACTACTGAGTTAAAATCACTAACACATTCAAATTATAACATAAACTAAAACTAAACTAATCTGTAACTAAAAATATAAACTTTATTTCCCAAGATTATTTAAACTAATGAATTAAAATCACTAACACATTCAAATTAAAACATAAACTAAAACTAAACTAATATGGAATTAAAAATATAAACTTTATTTCCCAAGATTATTTAAACTAATGAATTAAAATACTAACACATTCAAACTAAAACATAAACTAAAACTAAACTAATCCGGAATTAAAAATATAAACCTTATCTCACAAAATTATTTAAACTAATGAATTAAAATCACTAACACATTCAAACTAAAACATAAACTAAAACTAAACTAATCCGGAATTAAAAATATAAAATTTATCTCACCAAATTATTTAAACTAATGAATTAAAATCACAAACACATTCAAACTAAAACATAAACTACAACTAAACTAATCCGGAATTAAAAATATAAACTTTATCTGACAAAATTATTTAAACTAATGAATTAAAATCACTAACACATTCAAACTAAAACATAAACTACAACTAAACTAATCCAGAATTAAAAATATAAAATTTATCTCACAAAATTATTTAAACTAATGAATTAAAATCACTAACACATTCAAACCAAAATATAAACTAAAACTTAACTAATCCGGAATTAAAAAAAAAATATAATTTATCTCACAAGATTATTTAAACTAATGAATTAAAATCACTAACACATTCAAACTAAAAAATAAATTAAAACTAAACTAATTAATCCAGAATTAAAAATATAAACTTTAACACAAAGAATTAATCAAAAATTAAAATTTCAAAAAACAAATCTAGGCTAAATAAAAATACTATATAGAAAACTAACCTATGAAGTGAAAGAAAAATCCTCTCTTGATGATTAAAGTGGCAACCCGATCTCCGTCTGAAATCCCTCGCTCTCCTCCAAAATTCTGCGTGCTCTCTCTGAAAAAAATTTCCTCAGCTTATTTTTCCCCGACAAAAAAAAAAAAAAAAAAAAAAATTCCCCCATTTTATTCTCGTCCCTCTCTTATTTATATGGCAACCTATCATTTCCATGGGATACTCCGTTTCTTTTTTTAATCCCGGCGGATATATGGAAAGTGCACATGTGCAAACCGTGTCTTGTAAGTTGCAATGCTTAGGCTGTCAACGCCACTTGATGTAGAAACTATTAGGACTACCATTTTTCAGAACAATGAAACCCATCATCTAGCAATGAACAATTCTAGGATTGATATAGAGGGTAGCTCTCATTCCAAACCCAACTCCCATCAAACACGTTACACCCATCAACACCCTCTTCAAGAAACCCCAGCAGTATATCGACAATCGCCTCTAACGACAGCGGGGAGGACAACTGCGACTCATCAAATCCCAACCAAGAAAGCCTCCCAGGCAATGTATGAGTGTGAAGCCTTTGACTGACAGCATGGTAATTCAAGAAAAAGAAACATCCAATGAAACATATGACAACGAAGAAGGAGCCAAGAATGCCCACAAACGACTCAAGAGGATTGAAACGCTAAATTTCTTCAAGAACTCATGTGAACAGCCATATTGGGATAGTTGAATATTGTCTCGCAGTTTCTTGTACACCAAACAACTAGATCTGAGTGTAGCGACATAGGCGATGACTCTAAGCGCTATCTTGACTTTCTATCCACCTTTGAATCCACTGGATGACTCTTCCCCCTCTGAATTTACGCTCTCGGTACTCACGTGCTGCACATCCCTGACGTCAGACGAAAAGGGTGTAGGAGAGGGCGTCAACGGTGATCCAAAGCGTGGTGATGACGAAGGAGCAGTTGGCGAGGACGGAGACAGAGCATGTAACAACAGAGCGACGTCTTCAGCGCCGCTTTTTAGGGTGCCAACGTAGGCGATAACTCCAGCGATTCTATAACAGTAGCGAGCTCTATTAAGAGGAGAGGAAATTGAGACTGAACGTCGGTGTAGGGGACGACAGTTGGAGAGAGCAGATCCAGCGATGCTAAACGAACGATAGTAGTCAGCGAGAACAGCAACACGGTGATGGTGGACGTAGACGACCCTCCTTCATGAGGCATCGCCGCTCCTTGCACTGCTACACAACGTCTTCGTTGTCGAGCTTTGACGTCGTACACCTCATCACAGCACATCTTGTTTAGGAACGTACAAACAGTGCCGGAAAAGAGAAAAATATCCAAAGAGGCACCTCCGGCGGTGATAGTGGCGATTGCGACAGCCATGACGGCTAGGTCGACGATCCATAATCAAAATCCAATGCGGAGATGCGATTGAATTGAGAATTGAAAGTTGAGAGGTGAGAGCGCTCCAATGTCGGTGAGGATTAGAGCCGCTGCTGAAGGAAAAGTTGGATACAATGGAGAAAAGAAACACTCTCACACACTCACTTTGATACAATAAAACTCTCAAAGATACAAAATAAGAACAAGAAGAAGAAGAACACAAGAAAGGCTCAAACAAGTTCTTGGAACTTTGTCCAAAGACTCTATTTCCTCCCACTTCTAGAAATCTTTAGGGAACTAATGGAAATAGTCTTGGGATTGATCAAGCCTTTTCACTTTTCTGCATAAGATTTCAAAAAGAAGAAAAGTCATATATATAGCACTCTTAGGGTTGAAAAAAGGTTACAAGGATGAGAAAAGACTCATTATCTTCCTCAATCTCTTCATCTTTGTAACATTCAAAAAATTAAATCATATGTTTAATTCACACATTAAACATGATTTAATCTCAAATGTGTAACTCTCTTACACTTAACCTCTTAAGTTTTATAAAGTTACAAAGATGAGAAGAATCATTGTCTTCCTTAACCTTTCAAGTTTTGTAACATTTCAAAACTTAATCATATGTGTAAATACCTCTTAAGTTTTGTAACATTCCAAAACTTAATCATGTGTTTATTTCACACATTAAAAGTGTAACCCTTCTTACACTTTATTTTCAAAGGTTATTTTTCAAAAGTGTAACTCTTCTTACACTTTATTTTTAACCAACAATATATATATATTTATATAAATATAACATCTGCAAGATCTGAAGCAGCGAAAAAAACCTTGAACCCTTCACGATAGAGAGATGGAGCGAAAGAGTTGGGTCATTCCAGGAGAAATGAATAGAGAGAATAAATGGAATCAAAACGAGAATTGGCACCCATCCTATATAAAGAAAAAATGAAGTAATAAAAAGAAAAAGAAAAAAAAAAGGCTAAATGGCTTCCATTTTTGTCTTCTCTGCGAGTGTATGTGGGTCCTTCCATCTTGCGGGCTGCTCTTCTTCAGCTATGACCCCCTCTCCTTGACCACTCCAAGTGACATGCAAAATTAAAAAATAAAATGGAAATAAGAAAATCCTGTGATTGGAAATAAAATAAAATAAAAATCGAAAATCAAATCACATGCCACAAAAAATCTAAGATGTTAATTAATTGGAATTAAAAAAATGTATAAATATGTGAGTAAATAGACAAATAAATTGATAAGGGTAACAAAAATAAATATTAGACGTATGCAATTAGAAAAAAACAAGAAATTAAATTAATGCGATGGATCATAACAATTTAAATGTCAAACCCAAACCCCCAAAAATAAAAAATATTCATTTCATGCAATATGTAGTCAACCCAATACTCATCCTATCTCGGAAAAGGAAGTAACCAAAATCAAGAACACGCCTAAGTGGACCATGCCAAAAGAATTGTCCAAGTGACCTATTCTGAAAAGGTGCCTAAGTGACCTAAGTGGCCTAAGGTGAATGTGTGCAATTTAGAAGGTGTCTAGGTGGATCTAAGCAAGTCAGGGTGGCCTAAGGTGGTGCCTAATGGGTCAAGTGTATCTAAGTGAAGCCTAGTCTAAACTTGAAGGGTAGGCAAGGTCGTAATGTGGAACCGGATAAACCCTTCAATCAAAGTCTCCAAAGTGACTTAGAAAAGGTAAGCTACACGAGTAGTAATGGGCCATCAAAGAAACACTGTGGAACACTGGAAGTGAACTTAAAGACATGTGCTAAAAGGACAAAATGGAGGGTCTACAACTTGGTATTTACAATCAATCGATTTAAACGTATGAGATGTCATTGAAGATGACCCAACTTTTCCTACAAAACTAGTTGATGGAGTCTTGGTTCCAAAACCCAAGCAAGAATGGAATGAGCTTGATAGAAGAAATTTTCAATTAAATACTAAGGCCGTTTTTACTTTGCAATGTGCTATGGATAGAAATGAATATAATAGAATATGTCAATGTAAATCGGCTAAAGAAATTTGGAGATTTCTTGAAATAACTCATAAATGAACAAATCAAGTGAAATAGTAAAAAATAAATATACTTGTTCATAACTATGAATTGTTTTTTATGAAAGAAAATGAGACTATTGTTGAGATGATCACTAGGTTCACCGACATTGTCAATGGTCTTGAAGCATTGGGAAAGACTTGCAAGGAATCCGAAAAGGTGATGAAGATATTGAGGCCACTTCCATCAAAGTGGCATACAAAGGTCACTACAATTCAAGAAGCAAAAGACTTGACCAAGTTACCAATGGAGGAGCTCATAGGGTCATTAATGACATATGAGATCAATTTGGCAAAGAAGCTACAAGATGGAGAAGACAAAAAGAAGAAGAGCATAACTTTCAAAGCTACAACTAAGAAAGAAGAAGATGTTAAAAAAGAAAAACCAAGTGAAGAAGATGATGATTTAGCCCTCATCACAAGAAAGCTCAACAAATACATGAGGGACGAAAGGTTTAGAGGAAGAAAGTTCACCTCTAGAAGAGACCTTTCTAAAAAGGAATCTTCATCTCATGGTGACAAGGAGAAATGGGAAAAGAAAAGATATTTGGTGTGTTTCAAATGCAAAAAATCGGGACACATTAAATATGATTGTCCTCTCTACAAAAGTGAAGCTAAGAGAAGAATGAAAAAGACAATGATGGTCACTTGGAGTGAAAGTGAAGAATCCTCCGAAGAAGAAAAGGAGAAAGAAGTGACAAACATGTGCTTCATGGCAATAAATGAACTTGATGAGGTAAACTCTAACTTTAGTGATGAAGATATGCAGGATGTTTTTAAAGAATTATATGAGGATTTTGAAAAACTTAGTTTGAAAAATAATTCTCTTAAAAAGAAAATTCAAGAACTTGAAAAAGAACTTGAAGAAGTGAAAGAAAAATTTTCAATTGTTGAAATTTATAAAACTCATCTTGAAAAAGAAAATGAGATTTTGAGAAATGAAAATGAGATTTTGAAAAATAAAAATGAATGGTTGACATCCTCTCTTTCAATCTTCTCTTGTGGACAAAAATCTTTTAAAATGATTTTAGCTAGCCAAAAATGTGTTTTTGACAAACAAAGGCTAAGATTCAAATCTTTAAAAAATCAAAAGTATTTTAAAAACTACTTTGTAAAAGAATCCTCAAGTGCAAGTCCTTCTACCACTTGCAACTTTTGTGGAAGAGGATGGCACATTAGTTGTACATGCCCCTTAAAAAATGATTCTCAAAAGAATTTAAATGCAAAAACTAAAAAGGTTTGGATTGAAAAATCCAAGGTCACTAACCCTCAAGGACCCAAAAAGATATGGGTACCTAAATCAACTTGAATTTTATTTTGTAGGGTTCAAAGAAGGATAAGTGGTTCTTGGATAGTGGATGCGTCAAATGCAAAAGCTAAAAAGGTTTGGATTAAAAAATCCAAGGTCACTAACCCTTAAGGACCCAAAAAGATATGGGTACCTAAATCAACTTGAATTTTATTTTGTAGGGTTCAAAGAAGGATAAGTGGTTCTTGGATGGTGGATGCAAGATGAATCTAAGTTTGCTTTTCTTACAAAGAGAAAGGGAGGATATGTTACATTTGGAGACAATGCAAAAGAAAGAATCATTGGTCAAGACAACATTGGTAATGACACATCCTCTCTTATTGAAAGTGTTTTATTAGTGGATGGTTTAAAACATAACCTTTTAAGCATTACTCAACTTTGTGACAAAGGTTTTAAAGTGATTTTTGAAGCATCTCATTGCATCATCAAGGATATTCAAAATGATAAAACCATCTTCATGGGCCATAGGTGTGATAATGTTTACACTATAAATATTTCAAAATATGATGACCATGATAGATGCTTTTCAAGCATGCATGATCAAAGTTGGTTGTGGCATAGGAGGTTGGGACATGCTAACATGGACCTCATTTCCCAACTCAACAAAGATGAACTTGTTAGAGGCTTTCCCGAAATAAATTTTCAAAAAGACAAAGTTTGTGAAGCTTGTCAAATGGGAAAGCAAATAAAAAACTCTTTCAAAAATAAAATTTTATTTCAACCTCTAGGCCTCTTGAGTTGTTGCATATGGATTTATTTGGTCTCTCTAGGACACAAAGTGTTGGAGGAAAATCTTATGCATATGTTATTGTGGATGACTTCTTTAGATACACATGGGTCTTGTTTTTAAGTCAAAAGAATGAAGCCTTTTATGAGTTTTCAAAGTTTTGCAATAAGATTCAAAATGAAAAAGGTTTTACAATTACTTTTATAAGAAGTGATCATGGGAGAGAATTTGAAAATATTGATTTTGAATAATATTGCAATGAGCATGGTATTAACCACAATTTTTCGGCTCTTAAAACTCCTCAACAAAATGGGGTAGTTGAAAGGAAAAATAGAAATCTTCAAGAAATGGCTAGAACCATGCTAAATGAAAACAATTTTCCAAAATATTTTTAGGCCGAAGTGGTTAACAACACTTCGTTTTATGTTTTAAATAGAATATTATTGAGACCCATTATTAAGAAAACTCCCTATGAGCTTTGGAAAAATAAGAAACCCAACATTAGCTATTTCAAAGTCTTTGGGTGCAAATGTTTTATATTAAACACCAAAGACAATCTTGAAAAATTTGATGCAAAATTGGATGTTGGAATTTTCCTTGGTTACTCAACTTCAAGTAAAGCCTTTAGAGTTTTCAACAAAAGAACCATGGTTGTAGAAGAGTCTATCCATGTTATTTTTGATGAATCTAACAATTCTCTCCAAGAAATAGAGAGTTTTAATGATGATTTAGGCTTGAGACCTCCATGGGAAAATTCAAAATTGAAGATAGAAGGCAACAAGAAGAAATTGGAGAGGATCCCAAGAAAGAAGAATCACAATTGGCACTACCCCCTCCTCAACAAGTGCAAGGTGAATCAAGCCAAGACCTTCCTAAAGATTAGAAGTTTGTCATCAACCACCCACAAGATCAAATTATAGGTAATTCATCTAGTGGGGTAAGAACTAGATCATCTCTTAGAAATATTTGCAATAATCTTGCTTTTATCTCTCAAATTGAACCTAAAAATATAAATGATGCTTTAGTTGATGAAAATTTGATGATTGCTATGCAAGAAGAGTTAAATTAATTTGAAAGAAGTGAAGTATGAGAATTAGTGCCAAGACTGTCAAATCAAAGTGTTATTGGAACTAGATGGGTCTTTAGAAATAAAATGGATGAAAATGACATAATTGTTAGAAATAAAGCAAGATTGGTAGCCCAGGGTTTTAATTAAGAAAAAATGATAGATTATGAAGAAACCTTTGCCCCCGTAGCTAGATTTGAAGCCATTAGAATGCTACTTGCCTTTGCATGTTTTAAAGACTTTATTTTATATCAAATGGATGTGAAAAGTGCTTTCTTAAATGGCTTTATAAATGAAGAAGTATATGTTGAACAACCACCCGGTGTTCAAAGTTTTAACTTTCCTAATCATGTTTTTAAACTTAAAAAGACACTTTATAGTTTGAAACAAGCACCAAGAGCATGATATGAAAGATTAAACAAATTTCTTCTGAAAAAGGGTTTTAAAATGGGAAAAATTGACACAAATATTTTCATAAAGACCAAAGAAAAGGACATGCTCTTAGTTCAAATATATGTTGATGATATTATTTTTGGAGCTACTAATGTCTCTCTTTGTGAAAAATATTCTAAGTGCATGCATAGTGAGTTCGAAATGAGCAAGATGGGATAACTCAATGATTACTAGTAAAAAAGAGCATATTTTAGATAATAATTCTCATGAGTTTCACATCTTTTGAGTAGTAATTATGTCTAAAACACTCAATTAACATGTTGATGCCCTTGCAAGAGTTACTAAGAAGTTTTATGAAGTTTTGAAGTCATTTCAAGGTATGATTTTGATAATTTGGTGACAAAAGAGATGAATCAAATTGAAGAGAACAAATAAAGTTGATGATGATCCAAATGCATAATGAAAAAAGCAATGCAATCGGTTTGGATTGGGATTTGGAGTTGATTTGGACGTAGTTGAAATGGAATCAAAAGAAAGAAATGGAAGAAATGACAAAAAGAAGTTGAAAAACTATGTTTTTCCATTTCGCATGAACATGAGGAAAATTTGCACAGTCGTGCGAAATGAAACAAAAAGGATTTTGGCTGTAGCTCGAAGGGGAAAAATGAAAACTAATTTCACATGACCATGCGAAAATTTTGCACAGTCATGCGAAATGCTCCAAGAAGGTGAAAATGGTGCTAATGAATTTTCCACTTCGCACAATCGTGCGAAATTATTGGAGCTCGTGTCAAAATTGCATTTTTTCTAGATTTCTTGGTGAATAAGACTCCGAAAAACCTCTTAGATGATGCCAAGTGTCCACTTGACCTTGGCCTAAAATAGAAACTTGATTTGCTCATTTTGGGGACTTTTATACATTTTCTAATTGTAGAATTTTCCAGATTTCCTCTCTAAAGAATTTTCTAATTTCCTTCATTTTTCTCTCATTTTATCTCATTTTCTCACTAGCCAAACATGCCTTGTGAGACCAAATCTCCAAGCATGAGTGGCTAAATCTCGTTTTTCTCGGAGGAGAGAGGATCTAGAGGCAAGATCTATGGTGAATTAGAGAAATGAGTTTGAATTGCAAAGATAATTTGATCCAATTGATTGATTAATTGAAATTTGGGGATTTTTCTCTTCAAATTGTCTTGAATGATTACTACAATGCAAGCTAGGTAGATTCATCAAATTCTTAATACTAGATTTGATGAGATTGAATAGTTGCATTGTGTGAATCATTGGAAGATAATTTAAGATGAATTGAATATATGATTTGAATTGATATCTTAGATTAAATAACCTAATTTGAAGAAAAATTAGATCTATACCTAAAGCTAAATAAAAAAACGGTTTAGATGAAAATTTAGGTTTTCAATATAACTTGATGAAAATTAGATCTCAACATCTATTCACCATGGAAATTGTTTTCTAGAAAATCCTAACTCGAAGAATTTCATTTTCTATTAATTTTCTTCTATTTTACATTTCATTTTCCTCTCAAATTGGAATCATTGTCATTTTGAATTTTTATCATGAATTGTCAAATCATTTTCACTTGATCTCAATCATTTCTTCTCCTCTCATTCAAGCCTTGACTACCAAGAATAATCCATCCTTGTGGATGATACCTAAAAACCACTATACTACAGTAGTTTGTACTAAAACTACTTTTTGATCGGGTACAATATGCTATAGAATAGTGAATTAGGTTATAAATTTTGTTTTGATCCAATAAACGACAAAAATCCGAGTGATCACATAACTTCTTCCTTGGACTTCAAATCAAGCAACTAAATGAAGAAACCTTCATCAATCAAGCAAAATATATAAGAGATCTTCTCAAAAGGTTCAACATGGAAGAAGCCAAAACAATGAAGACTCCAATGAGCTCATCCATCAAGCTTGATAAGAATGAGAAAGGTAAATCCATTGACTCAACTATGTATAGAGGCATGATAGGTTTTTTGCTATATTTGACCGCTAGTAGACCCGACATCATGTATAGTGTATGCTTGTGTGCTAGATTTCAATCTTGTCCTAAAGAATCCCACTTAAGTGTCGTAAAACGAATTCTTATATACTTGAAAGGGATAATGGACATAGACTTATGGTATCCTAAGAGTGATAACTTTGAATTAATTGGATTCTCGGATGCCAATTTTGTCGGTTGTAAGGTTGAAAGAAAAAACACTAGTGACACTTGTCATTTCCTAGGACACTCACTTATTTGATGGCATAGTATGAAGCAAAATTCGGTAGCTTTTTCAACGGCGGAAACCAAATACATAGCAGTCGGTTTATGTTGTTACAAATTCTTTGGATGAAACAAACACTTAGTGATTTTAATTTGTCTTTTCGGATAGATGGGGTGGCTGCCTAAAGTGACTATTTCAGAGCCAATTTTTTCGACATTAGTGAGAACATTCTATTCGAGAGTGACATATGGACTTGGTGGACCGATTATTTCCACTGTTAGAGGTGTTGAGATCCTGTTGGACCTAGAGAGCATCTGCCATATTTTAGAAATTCCTTCATCTGGACTCAGGGTATATGAGTCCAAGACTTGGCTCACTGTGATGATCAACCAAGTTCTTCATCACATGATATGCTCCATCCTATTGCCATAAGGCGGGCACCGAGATGAGGTCTCCTACATTGAGGCATTCCTCGTAGACTCCATTCTAATAGGGAGACAAATTCACGTGGGATATCTGATGATGATGCACATGATATCATGCTGAGAGAGCACGACCCGCGTACTCCCCTATGGCCACTTCCTCACTCGAGTATTCAAGGATGCTGGGGTCGATTTGAGTAAAGAGACAAATTTCAAGGCTCCTAGTATTTATGATACATATGATGAGTAGTCTTTGGGGCGGATGAAGTTTGAGAAGGCCCCCGATGGCTCCTGGGTTAGGAGAGTGGAGCGACCACCAACACAGGCCCAAGGACAAGGGTAGATGAGGAAACCGAGATCCGAGATATGGAGGGTGGGTTAGATCCTCAAAGAGGCTTTGAGCAGAAAGAACCTGAGCTTGACATCCCTCCACTCCAGTCTGAGGGTGTTCAGTTTGAGGCCACATTCCTTGAGCCAATGATGTCTGAGCCGGCTTACACAACGGGACCATCTTCTTAGCCATTCTTCATCAAGCCTCCTCACACCGAGACATCACCTCATCAAACACTTCACGCTCGTGATCATGCGCCTTGGATGGATTTATCTACTCAGATCAGCTCACTTGGCATTAGCATAGAGGAGCTTGCAGTAGTCAGTGATACTCAATTCTACTCCATGGATGATCGCAAGGATCAATATCAAACTGGCTTCACTTCTCAGTTTGAATATCTACAGCAGAGATTTAAGCTTATTGGAGGATCGCATGGATCGGTAGCAGGTTGCATTTGATCATCTCCAACAGAGGATTGAGTGCATTGAGAGTCACCAAGAGAGTCAGCATGAGGATATGATGGCTTACCGCTTCGTGTTTCCACCTCCACCTCCTCAGCCTTGATTACATCGAGACCCCCTTCGTTTCTTTTTTATGTTGCCAAAGGGGGAGAGATATCTAGGATCTAGGAGACCTACATGCATATCATTGTCATATATGTTTGGATTAGCTTATATGTTTATGTTTCATGTACATTTGACTTTACTATATATATATATATATATATGATATGTTATTTTCATGATTTACATTGTTTCCTATTGAAAATTCGCATATCTTGATTATCTTGGTTTTACATTCATAAATTTTTATTGATTAATTCATAATTGGTTTGAGGGGGAGATTTTTTTCCTTTTCCTAGATAACCAAGGTTTGTCATCATAAAAAATGGAGAGATTATTAGCCCAAGGGGTCTCCTAATCAAGTTTTGATGATAACAAACCATGATTGAGTGACTAATTGGTTTGAATGGTAAAGAATCTAGGGTATAAATTAAAAAATTCATCAAATGACCAAATGGATACAAGATCAAGACTTTTGGAAGACTTTTAATCATAGGAAAAAAATGTAAGATGAATGCATGGGTACACTTAGGGTTTACATATCTTTTTATGCATCTTTGGAAAACTTGATTTGTTATTTAAAGTTGCAATTTCATTAAAACCCGAGTTTTATCAAATGTACCTTAGGCAAAACGTTTCAAAATTGGTATATTAATTTACCTAAAGACCTTGTCTAAGTGTTATATAAGAAAAGAAGTGAAAAAGATAGGTTTTCGGGGCCAAAAGGTTGAACCGGTTGAGGCTCTGGCTAACTAGCTTAATTGATTGGGGAACCGATCGACTGGTTGCCCTTGCCCAATTGAGGTCCAATCAAGGAGTGTAAAAAACACACTCTCTCTTCTAGTAGCCTTTTCTTTTCGGTTGAGGTTCCCTTATTCTCGATTGAGGTTCCCTTCTTCTCGGTCGAGGTCCGGTCGAGGCTCTGGCCAACCAGCTCAACCGGTTAGGGAACCGGTCAACCGATTGCCCTTGTCCTGTCAAGGTCTAATCGAGGAGTGTCAAAAACACTCTCTCTCTTCCAGTAGCCTTCCTTTCTCAATTGAGGTTCCCTTCTTCCCGGTCGAGGTCCAGTTGAGGCAACGGTAACCTGCCAAAGCAACGATAACCTACCAAAGCATTAAATGCTTCAACAACTAGTGAACCGGTCGACCCCCAGCTCGACCGGTTGAGGCTGCTTTTTGCTATTCTTGGCTCCCGAGATTAGAAACCTATAAATTGAGAGCTCCACTTCATTTATGACAAAGAGAACACTTACAATCATTTGTCTACCTACTTGTTCTTGCCTTAAAAGCTCTCATTTCCTTCTTAGTGCATTAAATCCTCACTTGCATATCTTTTAGTGCACCCTTGTGAGTCATCCTAGCTTTGTTTTGTGTTTGAGATATCATTGAGATAGGTTGAGGGATTCATTATTGTAAAAACTGAGTGTTAAAGCCTTCAAGAGGTTTGAATCTTGAAGAGATTGTGCAAGAGCCAATTGGAGCCGCAATCCAAGTGTAAGAAGATTGGAAGCTTGGTTGAAGCTTCAAGTTAGTGGAACCCTCACTTGGTTAGGAGATTGAGGAGAGTGGACGTAGGTAAGGAAGTGCCGAACCACTATAAAATCCGAGTTTGAATTCTCTAACTCTATCTCTTTATTTTTTATTATATTGTGCTTGAATTTGTTGTGTTGAAAAAGTTTTTGAAAAACCCAATTCACCCCCCTCTTGGGTGTTTTTCTTATTTAAGCATAACCTTTTTTTTTCTCAAAGAGTATTGACACTACAAAGGAAGGGTAGAGAAAAACGTGAAAAGGAAAAAAATTGCATCATCAAATACTCAGTTGTGAAATAAGTACTTTGGTTGAAAACAAAATCTTGTACAGTGAGGCAACAACAATTGCAGAAGACAAAGATTTGTTAGAGTTTGGTTAATGAACTCAACAACAACATTACACATGACTTCTTATAGAGAATGGTTTCACCAATATGAACCTAGCTATCTTAGGAGGATTACTGTAAATGGGTAATAATCATGCCTTAGATATTGTTGACATTAACTTTACCAAAGTAAAGATGGATGATGGTATGATTCACATTATTCTAGAAGTACGACATGTGAAGGGCTTAAAGAAGAATCTGCTATCAATGGGACAATTGGATGACCTTGGATATGAATTCCATGCTAAAAGGGGAATCATGAAGGTTATCAAAGGTGCTCTTGTGATGATGAAAGTAGATAAGATTGCTGCAAATTTGTACATGTTGCATGAGAGAACATATAAAGAGATGGAGACTTCTGTTGCAAACTCTAGAGAAGAATTGACAATAAGGTGACATCACAAACTTGGTCACATGTCAGAAAAAGGATTGAAAATCCTCTTTGATAAAAAATTGCTTTCTGGACTCAAAACTATAACCTTACCATTTTGTGAGTACTGTGTTATCAATAAGCAACACATTATGATTTAGTAGATCTATTATAAGAAGTAAGGGCATTTTAGACTTGATTCATTCTAATGTTTGGGAGTCACCGGTCATATTTCCTAGGGGCACAAACCATTTGGTGTTGTTTGTAAACTCCATAAGATGTTAGGTTTACCCCATCAACAAAAAGTTAGATGTCTTTCCACTATTCAAAGCCTTTAAAGCGTAGAGGGAGCTTGAAAGGAGAAAAAATATTAAATATTTGAGGATAGACGATGAAGGAAAATTTTGTAACCAGGAGTTTGATGTATTTTGTAGTTAAGAAGGCATACAATGATAGAAAACTATTGTTTACACTCCACAACAAAATGACATAGTAGACCAAACAAATAGAACTCTAGTAGAAATAATGAGAGCTATGTTAAAGATTGTAGGACTACCCAAAACATTTTAGGTTGAAGTAGCCAAAACTTCTTACTATATAATTAATAAATCTCCATCAACAATAATTGAGATGAGGACACCTATGGAGATGTGGACTAATAAGCCAACAAACAATTTCTTCTTACACATATTTAGGTGTTTTGCTTATGTGATGTATAATGACCAAGATAGAACAAAGCTAGATCCAAAATCCAGAAAATGCATATTGTTGGGGTATTCTAATGAAGTAAAGGGATATTGTCGTTGGGATCCTATTACCTGTAAGGTTATCATCAGTAGAGATGTCATTTTTATAGAAAACATGTTACAAAGTGAAGAATGAGATAACACACTAATGAAGAAGACATATACTATAAGTTTCATTGGAAACAAATAGTTAGAACAAGAATAGCCAGAACCTTTTAAAGTAGTTCCAAAGCATAATGAACAAATACTAGTTGAGGTTGAGACACCTAAAGTGCAGTAATCAATCCAAGAAAGAAGAGAACCTTCTTGGCACTTAAAGTTTGGTATAGTAATTAATGTTGCATATTGTCTCCTTTAGAAGATAAAGAACCTTCAAATTATCAAGAGGTCATAAACAATCCATATTCATTTTTATGGATGACAATAAAGCAAGAGAAGGTTAAATCCTTGCATAAGAACCAAACATGGAAATTTGTGCCCCCACCACTTGGAAGAAAAATTATTGGAAATAAGTAGGTCTATAAGATCAAACATGATAGCAATGACCAAGTGGAGCAGTATTGTGAAAGACTGGTGGTTAAAGAATATGCTTAGAAAGAAGGTATTGATTTCAATGAGTGATTTTCTCCAATTGTTCAATTTACATCAATTTGAGTAGTCTTAGCTATGTGTGCTGGATTGGATTTACACTTTGAGTAGTTAGATGTGAAAATTGCGTTTCTTCATGGAGAGTTTCAAGAAGAAATTTATATGCCCGAAAGGCTTTGAAGAAAATGAGAAAGAGAACTTGGTTTGCAGATTAACTAAATCTTTGTATGGTCTAAAATAAGTGTCAAGATGTGGGTACAAGAGATTTGATTCCTTCATATTGAGCCTTGGGTACAATAGACTCAATTCATATCATTGTATATATTACAAGAGGTTTGAGGGTGATGATTTTATTATTTTGTTGTTATACATGATTACATGTTGGTTGAACACCCCAACAAAGATTGAGTCTAAGAATTAAAGGCACAATTGGCTAAGATATTTAAGATGAAGGATCTAGGACCAACAAACAAAATTCTAGGGATGCAAATTTGCCAAGATAGACAAAACAAGAAGATTTGACTCTAACAAAAAGCTATTTGAAATTTTTTTTTACACCGTTTTAACATGCATGATTGTAAACCGGTTTCTACCTTACTTCTTGTGAATTACAAATTATCCTTAAGTATGAGTCCTAGTAATAAATCGGAGTGGATGAAACTATCTCAACACCATATGCATCAGCAATGGGAAATGTTTTCTATGATTTGTACAAAACCAAACATTGCACAAGTAGTGAGAGTGGTAAGTCGATTCATGGCAAATTTGGGGAGAGAGCATTGAAATATAGTTAAGAGGATCCTTAGATACATCAAAGTATTAGTTATGTTGATTCAGACTTTGCAGGTTATCTTGATAAGAATAAATCTACTACGAGCTATTTGTTTACACTTACAAGAGGAGTTGTGAGCTAGGTTTCAAAACTCCTAACTATTGTGGCTCTATCTATAACAGAAGCAAAGTACATGGCAGCTACACAGGCTTGTAAGGAAGCTATCTGGATTAAAAGGCTATTAAAAAAGCTTAGACACAAACAAGAGAAGATTTCTCTATTGTGCCAGTGACATATTTGGTTACACAAGGTGACAAGTTTGTCGCAAATTGACAGTTGAAAGAAACAGACTGAGCAAAATTGGCCAGCCTAAAAAATATTATGAAAATAATTTTTTCTGAAAAACTTAATTAACACTAATTTATGCCCCGGTTACTGGTATATTTATGAATTACAAAGCTAATCAGATAGATTCTGCTACTGAGGAACCCTTATGAGTGGAAAGCAATAATGTTATATGCACCAATTTTTTTTCCAGTTATTTCCATTGTACTTTTTGACAACATAGACTAATACTTGATCCTGTTAATGGGGAAAAAGAATGCATATGAAGTCATTCATCTAATCTTCATTTCATAGTAGTTCAAATAACAAGTAAATGCAAAGAACCATTCATCACAACCCCATTTCAAAGTTGTTCAAATAACTAGCCCAACACCCAAAACTACACAACATAAAGCCATAAACCCTGTAAGAACCTTTAATTTCTAACCTTTTGCTCTGTCCAGACTCCCTTAGTTGATCGCTTGGCAGGCCCAATCACCCTCTTATATATACAATAATACCAAACAATATCACAAAATTTATGTCATTCCATAACCATTAATGAAATAAACAAAGGAATTAGTACCAGTCTTCATGATCTACTCTCATACGTACTTTTCTAATTTTCTAATTGGATACACCTTACCATAACTAGGTTCAGATGCAACCAGTTTCTTTAAATACATCTAATATAAAACAATAATAACAGTCTAAACCATAAAACTTTAAATACTAAACTATATGGTATGAAGCAATCAAATTTCTTAATATTAAACTTTGCTTGGATAGTGAGAAATCATTGGAAAATAAAAGTAAACAAAATAAATCTCCACTACTTAAGTCCAGTAAATAGCCAACAACTTTTATGCAGTCAACCATCATCTATGAATCTCAAACACCGCTTTCTGAGATCAAAATCATGAAAATATAAACTTAAATGGCATAAGCAAAAGGGAAGCAATAACGGAGCAAAAACAAAAATAGTTCATTTCCCTACATTTCTGAGTCTAAAACATTATAAATTTATA
This sequence comes from Vitis riparia, assembly GCF_004353265.1. NCBI lineage: Eukaryota > Viridiplantae > Streptophyta > Magnoliopsida > Vitales > Vitaceae > Vitis > Vitis riparia. The sequence goes on from NC_048444.1 coordinate 3,585,138, forward strand.
CAAAAGAATCCAAAAACTAGATCTAAATAGAACACACACAAAGTAACAGAGGTTTAGGTTAGAGAAATTTTCAAAAGAAAATTTGAAGGGGAAAAAATTGAATTCCAGACTTCTCATTAGAACATTATAAAACAAACAACAGCTTTTGTGTGGGGTCCAAAAATCTCAATAGCTTTTAAGCTTCTAGTTGTTTGTGGAGGCTCACTGATTAAGGGTGAGGATGGTGAGTGTTGGTTAGAAGTGTCAGTGAAGATTTCCTATGGTAGCTCATCGACCATTTGCATTTTGGAGTCATGAGTATGTGTAAGTGTTGGATGGTCTGCTGTTGATGCTACCCTTGAACAAGCTACTGGTTCTCCGCATAAATGAAGGCCTGCAAATCTGTAGAGAAAGAAACAAGAAAAAACACAGAGTAAAGCAAAACCAAGGCGCATAAAGGCAACGTGAATACTACTTCTCATATTTTCAGATTTTTTTAGATACAAAAATAAGAAGCTTGCTCAACACACTTCTCTCTTCTATCCAAGCCCTCCATCTGTTAGTATTATAGCCATAGATAAAAAAGATAACTTAACCACGGTTAAAATATCAAAAATCAATAGTAAGGTCCTAAAATATCTAGGGTTTATCAAGTCTAATGGTGGGATTTGAGGGATGAGGCTTATGAATATTTTTTAAATGGATATCGAGGGTAAATAAAGTAGAAGATAATTAACATGGCATAAAGGTTTGTGTTACTACATTGAACTTTGAAAAAGCACCAAGGTTGAATAATAAAACTAAGACACCTCCAATAAGCACTATTGTATTTCCAATTATAAGTTAAAAAGGTCACATCAAATAATGACGGTTATAATAAGAATAATAATATTAAGAAAATTAAATTAAACACTGCCCTTTTTAGTAAGAAAATTCTAAAAGCTTCATGACGCTTTATGAAATGAAGCTTCATGGTTTTGAATTTTCATTGTAGCGTTTGCAGTTTGTATATTTTGATAAAAAAAATTCTATGAGGAATAAGAAAATTCGCTGGTGCCAAATTCGCGGGACCCAGATCTCTCTTTTGATTCAAAAGTAACTGCTGCTTCTGGGACCACCCAAAAGAATAAAATCGTGAAACAAGAAGATGATCAGTCACGAAAGCAAGTCTTGGTCCAAAGTATTTGAATTTTAATTATGTCGGAAGTAAAGAGTTAGATTCAGTGAGGCTCGCTTTATTCGTTTGTGAAGGGTATATAAAGGGCAAGCAGTCTGCAAAAGGAACACAAGCCATCTTCTCCTCTTCCGTTCTGCCTCAAAATCTTAGCTACTTGCCTTCTTTTGCATACCCAAAACGGTGACTACCAACAAAGCCATCTAAGGTCCATTGCAGCAAATGGCCAAAGAACTCAGTAACCCAACTCCCATGCAGCAAGTGAACAACCCATCTCCGATGCAGCAAGCGATCAACCCAGCTCCGCTGCAGCAAGTGTTGAAGCCCGCAGAAACCACCAAAATCAACCCAGTTCCCTTACAAAAACTGATCAAGCATGATAGGAGCATGATAACCATGTCTGATGACAACATGATGGTGAAACAAATTCACGCAACCCATGCTCCTGATGGCCGAGAGTTTGATGTTAAGCCTCTTTTCCAACTCGTGGAAGACATCCTGAATCGGGCTACACCGGGTGTTGATCCCTTAATTTCGGTATAACACTCCTATAACCTCTTATGTAGTAAGGGCCTAATGTTTCTGCCAGTTTCTTTTGTTCAGGCTGCTTTTAATTACTTGACCTTGTTCATTTTTTTCAATAGCCAAAACAAAAGTAAATGCACATACCAATCAAGGATTCCTAGCCAGCACAATGTCATACTAACTAGCCAACTCCTATGTTATCTACAAAATCAACACAAGAAATTTTTACGCCATATAGTCATTTATCTACATCTAAAATATTTTCAGAATAACAAACTTTTTACTGCCGAAGTCCACCTTTTTCCTACTATATGTTTTGAGGATAACATCTATTTCAAAATTTCAACTCCTTCACAATAACACTCTTCTTCTTTTTCCAAATGCTCGAGCTGCTTCCATGGGGTGAAATCATTTAATTCAAAAACATTAGAACTTCCCCGTTTTAGTTTGTTGTGTTAGTTAAGAGCATATGCAATTGACAATCCTAATTAATGAAGGATACTTGAATGAAAGGGTATGCAGATACAAATTTTCTATGCATTTATAGTAGCTAATCCACTCGTGATTTCATTGCAGGCTGCCCAAACACGCATTGAAACTTCTGATGATAGGACAAATCAAGCCAGTTTCATTGCTTTGCTCGAAGCACTGTCGTTTACCATTGATCGAATTTCCTGCGAGGTTATTACAAAGAACTACTGCAAAAATTCATTTCTTAGAATGACATGCAGAAAACTCATCCCTTATGCATTATACACATGGCATGATTACGTTTTATTTGTTTCTTTACAATGACATGTGATCAATCAATTATGTATTCAGATAGCATACAAGAGTTTGGGCGGAGGTGACGCTCATGCAACGACACTCTCTATATTTAACCTGTTAACAAGCTATTCATGGGAAGCAAAGCTGGTGCTAACCCTATCAGCTTTTGCTGTGAACTATGGTGAATTCTGGCTCCTTGCTCAGATCTCCTCATCCAACCAACTTGCGAAATCAATGGCAATCCTTAAGCAAGTGCCCACCATCTTGGAGCACTCTGGTCAACTGAAACCACGGTTTGATGCTCTTAACAATCTCATCAGGGCTATGGTGGCAATTACCAGGTGCATTATTGAGTTCAAGGAGCTCCCGCCCATGTATATAAGCCAGGACGTACCAGCATTAGCAACAGCAATGAAACATATCCCCACTGCTGTTTACTGGACCATCAGGAGTGTTGTGGCTTGCGCAACTCAGATTACAACCTTCACTAGCATGGGCCATGAGTATGTTATAGTCTCTTTGCTGATATATCATGCTTCAATCTTTCAACCTTAGTAAAGCAAAGTACTGCCAACTAAATATCTTTTCCATTTGCTAATTTTCCAAATACAAAAAATAAATGCCTCTGATTTTGTGGAAGAATTATATGATATGCCACTTAATCCATTGGGAATGCTGGTTAGGCAACAATCATTTTACTTATGACAATTGCAATGATTTTAGGTACTGGATATCTGCTACAAATGAGGCATGGGAACTGTCCACCATGGCTCACAAGATCAATAGCATACTGGATCTTCTGAAGAAGCAACTTACTCTTTGTTACCAATACATAGGTAAGACCACCAACCCTTTCCAAATTTATGGAAGCAAGTGTTGCACAGCTAATGTAAATACCAATGAAATGGATTTTAAATCTGACAAGGGATTGCTGTTTGATGCAGATGATAAGCGGAATGCTGAAACTTTTCAAATGCTTCTGAATCTTTTTGAGAGTATTCACATTGACAACATGAAAATTCTCAGGGCACTGATTTCTCCCAAGGATGACGTGCAGCCACTGCTTGAAGGCTCTACAAAGAGAAGGGTTCACTCTACAAACATATCACTGCATTACTGCATTGGCAGTAGCACTATTCCATGAAACTGTCATATATCCACTTCGTTACTACTAACCTAAAGTTCTAACTTTAATGCCGCAGGTTAACATAGATGTGCTGAGGAGGAAGAATGTTTTGCTGCTTATATCAGGCCTATCCATCTCCCATGACGAGCTTTCAATTCTGGATCAGATCTATAATGAGTCTCGGGACCACGGGACTAGGATGGAGAGTCAGTACGAAGTTGTGTGGATCCCAGTTGTGGACCGCTCAGTTGTGTGGACAGATGCCATGCAAGATCGGTTTGTGACTCTGCAGGCCACAATGCCATGGTATTCAGTCTACACTCCTACACTGATTGATAAGGCAGTCATCAGGTTCATCAAGGAGGTGTGGCACTTCCGGAACAAGCCCATCCTTGTGGTGCTAGATCCACAAGGAAAAGTGGTGAGCCCTAATGCAATCCACATGATGTGGATATGGGGGAGTACCGCCTTCCCGTTCACTAGTTTGAGGGAGGAAGCTCTTTGGAGGGAAGAGAGTTGGAAGCTTGAGCTGCTGGTGGATGGTATTGACCCAACCATACTGAACTGGGTAATTCACCTTCACCAATCTAAACACACATCTTTACATGTGGATGAATGACTTCACTTATCTGGAGATTTTATTTTATTTTTTTATCAGATCAAAGAAGGAAAATTCATTTACTTGTACGGAGGAACTGACATGGAATGGATCCGAAAATTCACAACCACCGCACGGGCAGTTGCATCGGCTGCACGGATCCCCTTGGAGATGGTGTACGTGGGACAGAGCAAGAAAAGAGAGCAAGTCCGGAAATGCACAACTGCCATTACTGTGGAGAAACTTAGCTACTGCTGGCAAGATCTTACCATGGTCTGGTTCTTCTGGACCCGACTGGAAAGCATGATGTTCTCCAAGATCCAGCTAGGTAGTACTGTCGATGTCGACCCTACGCTGCGGGAAATCAAGAAACTGATCAGCTACGACAAGGAAGGAGGATGGGCTGTACTCAGCAATGGATCTTTTATATTCGTCAATGGCCACAGCAGCGCTGTTTTGCTCACCTTTACCGAGTACAATGCATGGAAAGACGACGTGCCCCCAAAGGGCTTCGACATAGCTTACATGGATTACCATAATAAGCTTCATAGCGATTCTCGGCCCTGCTGCCGTTTTGAGTTCCCTAGCGAAGTTGGAAGGATTCCGGAGAACATCAAGTGCCCAGAGTGCCTCCGCATCATGGAGAAGTACATCACTTTTGGGTGCTGCCATGACGAGAACGCCATAAGCGCACTCTACTAAGCCTCTACTTCTGTTTTGCATATGATGTATGCATGTTGCCTGTTACTGAAATAATTCCATGCGTGTGTTTATTTGTTTTCCCCTTCCTGTTTTTCCGTGTGATGTAATAAGATTTTATTGTCTCGTTGCATCCACATGATGTGGAAGGAAGCACCTTGTAAACTCCATGTCGTTATTACTATTAGATGTTGGAGTTTCCTTTAAATATTATCCTTGTTTTGATCATGCTTATGTGTTCCCACGTAGTTGTCACTATACAATTCAGAACCGAAACTGAAGACCAATAATACGTTCATATATAACTCACAATATAATGATTCCCCATGTTTGAAATGTTGGAATATAGAATAGATTCAGATAAAGGGAAAAAGCTTGTTTTTATACAAAGAATTTGTAAAATTTAAATTTAATACACTAATTACCCAAAGATAATTAGGATTTTGTACACCTTTTGATCAAAAGTATTATCTTAATTAATTATTTGACCATCTAGAAACAAAGTGGGTACTGATTAATTTTGATCATCATAAGTATTTTTGACTTGAAAATACATAAAATTTGAATTATTTTTAAAGGTTTTCATTTTATGTATTTTTTTTTTTTATAAATTTGTGCATGAAACCCACCTTTCCACACATCCTCTTTATTACTACATTTAATTCACTATAAGAAAAAACGTTAACCATGATGTTTTTTAAGTGTCAAGAAATATATTCAATGGCGCTTTCCCAAAGCGTCATCTACTAGCCTGTTATAATAAGTATTTGCCTATAATGACGCTTCTAGAAAGTGTCATTAAAGAGAACCTGGACGCTTAAAAAAAGTGTCATAATTGGTTATATCAAACTACATTGACACTTTTATAAGCGTCATTGTTGAGTAGAAGAAACCTTGACACTTTCTATAAGTGCCATTGTTTAGCAGTTTCAAATATCGAACTATAAGGACACTTTTAGAAAGCGCCACTAAAGAGAACCTTGACACTTAAAAAAGTGTCATTGTTAGTTGTTCACACTACATTGACATATTTATTAGTGCCATTATTGGGTTGTATAAATGTTACTCTCATTCCTTGACACTTAGTAAAAGCATCAAGGAAGATAATTGTTTAATTTTAATTTAATAATTGTTGCACCTAATTTTTCACCTTCTATTGAAATAATGCATACACATAAGAAAAAAAATTATGTACCAATGAAATTAGTTGTTGCACCTAATTTTTCACCTGGTAATACATTTCCAAATTGCAGTATTTAATCACAAATAGAGAACTTGTATTTCATAAATAAGAAACACAAAAAAGCTAAGATATATTTAAAAAAAATATCATAACTCTAATGTTTAGTCCCTTAACATAGTTCATTTTTTCTTTACATGCAACCCATTTCTTTACATGCAACCCAATTGTGCTTTGGTCTTTAACATACTCCTTCATGCTACCTTATCCAACTACAAGGTTAATTTCCCAAAAAGCCGGCCTACATGCACCAAAAACTAAAATCAATTACAATTTCAGAAAAAATATATATAAGTGAATACTTCTAGAAATAGAGAGAAAGAAATATATGAATTAAATAGAAAATAGGGGATATTGAATAACATTTAGATTCCCCATTAAATAGTTATAACTAATTATTTATATTCAAATATGAGATTATAGTTCGAAATTCATATTTTCGAACATATTTTCAATTACTAAGAGTTCTACAACAAAATTAATTTACTCTTTGAAGCTTTTGCTCTAAGGCACATATTTTCAAACCTAAAACGAGTTTTGTTCCCCCTTTTCCCATCTCCATCTAACAAAATTGGGGCAAGATCAAACATTGACCCAACTAGAATGCTCTGTAAAATATCACCAAAATGACTATTCTAATCTTTCAAAGGAAGGAACCAATCTAATCTTGAAGCAAAATGATTATTTATACCTCCTCACCAAGCATAGGGTCCTCTAATTTGAGTTAGATCATGCAAATTAATCTCCTTAGTTATGTCCAAGAAACACCTCATAGTAGATGAACACTTGGGACAATTCCTCTTTTCCCTCAAAATCTTAGCATATTGACACCTTCATGGACACACCAAGGATCAGTCCAAAACCCTCTAATGTCAGTCAGTTCTTCCCAAAAGTCCTCTCTCTACCCCCTAAGAAAAGGCCCGTACTCCTTAGTAAAAATTAATACAAAATTATCCTCATAGCTCATAAATTGGCAAGAAACGGAAAAAGCACACACCTCCATCTCAATAACCTCTAAAACCCAATATTTTTTGGTGAACTATTTTACTCCCTTGTTTCTAGGTGTTACTTTTCAATTTTCTTTCAATATCCCTTCTTTGTTTTAGGTTGAAACTACAGCCAACAAGCGATGTTTTTCTGGGGGTGGGTTCTTTAGGAAAGAGCAACTTAGAGCAAGGAGTGAGCATGAAAATTGCAACTATGGCTCTCACTAGAAGACCTAACTCTTAATTAGTGAATAGTTCTGGGTTATGATGGACCATCAGAATATAAGGCTAAAATGTAGCTAAGAAATAAAATTAAATAAGAATATTTGGAATGTTTTATGTAGATTAAACTTAAAAATAATCAATTAAGATTTGAACTAGACTTCAACTAAAATTAAAATTTGATTCCTTGCTTGTGTAAAAACTAAAATAAGAAAGATTGAATGTCATGATGAGTTATTGAGAGGTTTCAATACTTTACATAGACTTTTGATTCACCCCACTGGAAATTTTATCATTTCTCTTATAGTTTGATTGGCATAATTTACTTATAACTAGTCTTCAACATTTCATAAAAGTATCATAAGCATTTCATTTTTGTTCTTTTTTCTTCTTAATATTTTCTTGGCCAAAGAAGGATTTTGCTTTTATGGAGCTTTAAGCGTTGCCATATATGTAAATAAGTCTCAGCTATACACCGATTAGATTGGGTTGTTATATCTTAGAAAAGATAAGAAAATTTAGTAATGCATTTCTAACATTATCAAATCATTGAGATTTTGAATCTCTTTAGAGAAATCGCGATTTTTGTTCTCTTAACCAAATTGTTCCTGTATACTACTCAATTAATGTTATTGTATTTTTATTATTATTTGAAAATCCTAATAGCAACAATTTTAAGGAAAGTAAGAAAATTGGAACCCATTAATACAAAAATCTATGTGAATATTGGAGATCTCAAAAGGCCTTTTTGTTTCAAAGGAGTACGTGAAGTGAGAAAGAAAAGTTCTATCTCAATCTTCTCAGTCACTTACTAAGAACAACACAAAAAGTAATCCCTACTAATTCTAGGAATAAAGATGAGCTCTATGAGCAAGAAATAGAGATTGAGAGATATGAAAAAGATGAATGTGATTGTTGATATTATCTCTTGGATTGTGTTTTGATGAACATTTTTATGATTATTATGACACTACCTATTTTCCTTTGAAAAAAATTGGAAAGCCTTGCAAGTGGGAACAACATCATTAAAGCAAGTGCAAAGAAGTAAAAAGTATTAGTCAACTTTTCCATAATTAGATGTTTGGAGGGAAATCCATTGTAAACTAAAGTTCAAGACTTCTGAATAGTAGTAGTCTTATTTTCTGAATCCATTTCTAAAGGAATCAAAATTGGTGACAGCCTTATTTTCTTTGTATCATTTACAAATTACCACCATTATGGAAGGAATTTGAGGAAAATATGTGCCATAAACATAAGGAAATGTCCTTAGAAACTTTATTCACACTTGTCCATAATGATTATCAAGGATGAACCCTTTCTTATCAAGGATTTCTTTCTATCTTTTCAACAACTAAGGAGTCCTTTATGACTATGATTACTAAAATGTTTCAAAGTGTTGAAGGATTTAAGTGTAGAATCTGGTACTAATAGGTATGTCTACCATTTGATAGGTTAGTTCAAGGTATACACTTCTTTTAAGGAGCCTAAGACAATCATGATCAATGATTCACACACTACTCAAATATTTGGAAGCTGTAAGGTTAAGTTAAAATTCACCTCTAGAAGGATGTTACCTTTAAACATTATGTTTGTACTCATTCCATAATCAAGAATCTTATATTAACTTAATCAACCAAGTTTAAGCAAACAATGAAATCTAACCAGGGAGATTTTTGTAGGCAATGGTAATGCTTACGATGAAATGTTTAAAATGAATATCGAAAATAAAACATCTTCTAGTTTTGTTTGTATGTGTTTTTCTTTAAATGTTTGTCATACCCGTATTTCCTGATATAAGTAGAAAATCTAAGAGAAACATGAATAGTTTGGAATTAATTCTTAATGTCAAAAAAGGACTTCAAAAAATATGAGACATTTGCTATGACCAAAATCACCAAAAAAAAAAAAAGGCATCTTAAAAGTGTTAAGAAGACAATAAAATTGTTAGGTTGATACATACAAATTTATGTGATTTTAACTTATGGAGGAAACAAATATTTCATCCCTTTTATCAATGATTTTACAAATTATACTCACATTTACTTATTGAAAAATATTAAATATTTTCTCAAAGTAGAAAACCAATTTGATCAAAAAATTAAAAGAGTTAGAAGTGATAGAAGTTGATAGTTTGAATATTTTGAATTCAACTCTTTTAATTGCTTAGTTTTTTTTAGAAAAATTCATAAGAATTTTCCATCATATGATTGATTATTTTAGTTGAATTCCTGGTTCATCACACTACTGCTCAGATGGTCTTCTCTCATGGAAAGCAAATTTGCATTGCAACCCTTCTATGCTATTTTCCTAGGTAATGGACAATATTCTTTTTTATTCTCTCGAAACACTTACAAAAGGATTATCTAGCACTACAAAGCATCAAATAAGTTGAGGATATCAAGTTAGCACAAAATTAGGTCATTATGAAGCATGAAAAATATGAAAATCTTGGATTGGGTTTGACCATTTTATCTAAGAGTATGTCAAATTAATCTTTTATAGCATTTGACATCACCATAATTTAGGTGACTTTTGCACACTAATAGATAATGCCTCTAAACTTCCTCAAAATCATGTAGTGAAAGAAATTTCTCGATGTTTATCAAAACCTAAATTAGTTTGGTGTAAAACAACCATGACAGTTCACCCATCAAAGAGCCATCTTCCTAGTAGAACAAAACTAATCAAACTTGATAAACATTAATATATCCATAAACAAAAATATTGAAGTGCCAAAATGCATAGAGGAAATGTAAAGAAACACACAAAAATAATGTGCAAGAACGATGGAATACATACAAATCTAAATTCAAGCTAAATTCTAAACTAATCCAAGCTAAAACAAAAAGAATGAATGAAGAAATCTAAACCCTTGAATAGAGAATGTAAAAAAGGGCCTCTAAAATAGAAGAGTTAAGTTTTTTAGTTGCAATATAGGTACTTATATCCCTAGTCACAAGCTCAACAATACTAGGTGAGGTGATAAATTTTTAGAGCTTTGAATATACCCAACAACTAAAAATATTGGAAATCGGCAAAGCAGTCTATACATCTTCGGAAAGGATGCCAATTTCTATATCTTACTCTGCACTAGTGCTATAGGGATGCTAATTTTTCTAGACAAATTGCGTGCATGTTTGTTTTTTTGCACACTCATCCACGAGAGTGCTAATTAGGTGTGGATTCTATGAGGTGATCCTCACTCTTAATTTCATGGCTTATAGAATCTCGTTACTTTGAACACTTCCCTTGCGACTTCAACTTTCAATTGGAACTTGGAGAGTAGCACTATAATGACCATATAAGTACCAAAAACTAGAGCGAAGGGCAAACATTCGATTTTCCTAAGGTTGGCTCAAAATCTGATTGAAAAAGGTATTATAATCATCATATGCTAATGTCGAAATAGAAGAATGCATTTAGCCTCATTAAAATGATATTACTTGAGGATTATCAGTTTTGTTGTTTAATCTTTCCTTTAAACATACAGAATTTCTTTGATATGTTATTAGAAATAGTACTTCTATATTTCAATGCATAAATAACCATTTTGTAATTATAACATTTAATTTATGGTTTGCAATAATTTCCTTTGTCATTCCATATTGAATTGTTGCATTTTCCATGTCCTCCTGTAGAATTAGAATATAAAAAAAATCTCTTTCAGTTTGAATGAATTGTAAGTTCCTTTTTCCTTTTACTTTGACTTCTCATTCCTTTAAATTTCTTCAATCTCCTTTAAAGTAAGATTGATTTAACGGGTTTGCCCCAATTTTTCTTCATTTCTTTTTAATCTCTTTGTATGGTCCATGAATTGATCAATGGTCATGGAATCTATATCTTTATATTGTTCAATAAGAACAACAATATAATCAAATATTAAATCTAAATATTGAAGGATCTTTTCAATTACCTTAGTATCACATAAAGCCTCCTTCATATGTAAAACTTTGTATTTTCCTCTATTAGTTTGTAATTCAAAGTTTTCTAATATCTTTTATACTTGTTTGGTAGTTGTTACATTAAAAAAATTTCTTAATCTTTATTAATGGTTTGATAGATAAGAGAGTAAAGGGATACAATGATGCTTAAAAACCATCAAGAAAAATATTCCAAAGCATTACCTTCTTTCAATATAATCCTTGATGCTTATAAGAAGTGTCATCTTTTATCACCTTAAGCATCATTATTTTTACCCAAATTTTTGTTACAAGCCAACCTCGACGCTTTCTTCAAGTGCCAAGAATGTCTTACACATCATTGTTTAATACTTAAGTAACATTGACGCTCGTAAAAATAACATCCTAAATAATGTTCATAGAGACAATAATGCTTGTGAAAGCACTATGTGATATTATCTGCCAATATTGACACTTCAAGAAGTGTTATCGTATATTACATCAACTTTGACACTCTAGAAGCATCATGAATGCATACCTTATTTTCAACCTATTTTAATTTTAAAATAATACCATTTTTGGTTAATTTCATTATTACACCTTGCTATTGAAATTTTACACATAAATGTCATATAAAAAAATAATGCAACAAAATAAACTTCAATAAAATGAAATTTATATTATATACAAACGATCGTTCTTTTTCATCATTCTTGTTTCATCTCTTAAAATTACATAATAAACATCATATGTTCCAATCTTAAGACAGAAAGTATTCCTTTGATGCAACTCGTTATACTTCCTCCTGGAGAAGTGCATAGGCATCCTTGGAGGTTGAGCTCTAGTAAAAGCCTCTATTCTTTTGGTATTAGAATACAAAAATTAAAAATACAATAAATTAAAAGAAAAAATATTGAGGAACATATGAACAAGAGAAGAACATATCTTAAAGCTATATCTTAAAGCTTCCACCTACAATGTACTACCAAAGTTTTCTGCATATGCTATTTAAGTTTGTTCAACAAGAAATTATAATCAGACAAATAATAAACTAATCTATTGTGTGATTGAATACCCTAAAATAGTCATCAAAATGAAGGTCAAAAGGTCACTTGATTCAATTATCAATGTCAAATACACTAAAATTTAGACAAAATATAAGTTTTATGAAAAATAGTTTCAACTTAAACCTCCAAAAAGCTAATTAACATAAAATTCATGTGAAAAAACATATTGTTTATCATTGAGAAATAACCAAGATCTTTAATTGATTTAAGGCCCCAATCATATTCTACAATACAAACAAAAACATAGATAGTACTTTAACTTTTTTAACATTAGAAAATTCAGAAATATTATTACTACATTTTTTTTTCGAAATCAATATCATGATATACATACTAATTATTACATATGTTTCCTTTAAAAAGTAGTTTAGATCATTCAAGATAAAATTAAACCAAGTATTGACTAAACTAAAAGATACTAACATTCACAATAGGTGTCATGAACTCAACTAAGAAAGATGAAATTTTTAGCAATGATGACCAAAATGAATGAATGAAATTCATCAAGAGTTCCAAAATGTAAGAGCCATCAAGCCAAAAAAAAAAAAAAAAAGTGTCATTTGGCAAAGGATAATAACACTCACAACATAAAGTAGGAAAAATGCAATTGTTTCGCAAAGGCAATATCATCATTAATCAATTAGCATAGGCTAATGACGTTTACAAAAGAACTAATTTACCTAACTCAACACTTGGGAAACTACTACAAAATTTTCTTATATTATTTTTTTAAATGTAACAAGATAAAAAAATAAAAAAATAAAAAATAAGAAGAGAAAAAAACTATAGAAAAAAATCACATTGTTTATCTATTAATCCCTTTTATCAATAACGTTTTTTAATATTTCTTTTTTGGATTTTGCTTATACATATATATAGTCATAAGAAAAATAGAGAAAATAAAATCTTTAATTCTTAATAGTTTAAATCACGCCAACATCTTTTCTCATGCATGTTGGAATTTCATACTTCTCCCTTTGAAAAAAAAAAAATTATTCTACAATAAAGATAACTTATAAATAAATAAATCAAATCTACATAAGTTTTTATTTTCTTACTTGTGTAGAAACTCTTATAAACACAAATTATTAATCTCTTATTGATTGAAAACTATAATTTTAAAAGAGAAAATAAAAACCAAATTAATAAATTTTCATCTATACAAACATAATATAAAATTTTAATTATATAGATAAATAATATTATTTCTATACTCCTATAAGCCCGCGTATAAAGTGGAGCTATCAAAGCGCCATGGAATGAGACCGTCAAGGTTTTGAATTTTTGTTGTTGCGTTCGCAGTTTGTATGTTTTGATGAAAAATTCTACAAGGAATAAGAAAATTCTCTGGTGCCAAATTCGCGGGACCCAGAGCTCTCTCTTGATTCAGAAGTAACTGCTGCTTTCGGGACCACCCAAAAGAATAAAATCGAGAAACAAGAAGATGCGTCACGAAAGCAAATCTTGGTCCAAAGTTTTTGAATTTTAATTATGGAGGAAGCAAAGAAGTTGATTCAGTGAGGCTCGCTTTATTCGTTTGTGAAGGGTATATAAAGGGCAAGCAGTCTGCAAAAGGAACACAAGCCATCTTCTCCTCTTCCGTTCTGCCTCAAATCTTAGTTACTTGCCTTCCTTTGCATACACAAAATGGAGACTACCAACAAACTCAGTAACCCAAATCCAATGCCGCAAGTGATCGACCCGACTCCAACGCAGCAACTGATGAAACCATCAGCAATGCAGCAAGCGAACCCAGGTTCGCAGCAGGTGATCAACCCAACTCCAATGCAGCACGAAGTAACCACCAAGATCAACCCAGTTCCCTTACATCAACTGACCAGGCATGATAGGAGCATGATAACCATGTCTGATGACAACATCATGATGAAACAAATTCACGCAACCCATGCTCCTGATGGCCGAGAGTTTGATGTTAAGCCTCTTTTCCAACTCGTGGAAGACATCCTGAATCGGGCTACACCGGGTGTTGATCCCTTAATTTCGGTATAACACTACTATAACCTCTTATTTAGTAAAGGCCTAATGTTTTTGCCAGTTTCTTTTGTTCAGGCTGCTTTTAATATCTTGACCTTGTTCATTTTTTTCGATAGCCAAAACAAAAGTAAATGCATATACCAACCAAGGATTCCTAGCCAGCACAATATCACACTAACTAGCCAACTCCCATGTTATCTCCACAAAATCAACACTAGAGTTTGACGCCATATAGTCATTTATCTACATCTAAAATATTTTCAGAATAACAAACTTTTTACTGCCGGAAGTCTACTTTTTTCCTATTATATGTTGTGAAGATAAAATCTATTTCAAAATTTCAACTCCTTCACAATAACACTCTTCTTTTTCCAAATCCTTGAGCTGCTTCTATGGGTTGGAATCATTTAGTTCAAGAACATCAGAACCTCCACATTTTATTTTCTTGTGTTAGGTGAGAGCATGCAATTGACAGTCCTAATTAATGAAGGATACTTGGACGAAAGGGTATGCAGATACAAATTTTCTATGCATTTATAGTAGCTAATCCACTTGTGATTTCATTGCAGGATGCCCAAACACGCATTGAAACTTCTGATGATAGGACTCATCAAGCCAGTTTCATTGCTTTGCTCGAAGCACTGTCGTTTACCATCGATCGAATTGCCTGCCAGGTTATTACAAAGAACTACTGCAAAAATTCATTTCTTAGAATGGCATACAGAAAACTCATATCTCGTATGCATTATACACATGGCATGACTACGTTTTATTTGTTTGTTTACATTGACATGTGGTCAATCAATTATGTATTCAGATAGCATACAAGAGTTTGGGCGGAGGTGACGCTCATGCAACAACACTCTCTATATTCGACCTGTTAACAAGCTATTCATGGGAAGCAAAGCTGGTGCTAACCCTATCAGCTTTTGCTGTGACCTATGGTGAATTCTGGCTCCTTGCTCAGATCTCCTCATCCAACCAACTTGCGAAATCAATGGCAATCCTTAAGCAAGTGCCCATCGTCTTGGAGTACTCTGGTATGCTGAAACCACGGTTTGATGCTCTTAACAATCTCATCAAGGCTATGGTGGCAATTACCAGGTGCATTATTGAGTTCAAGGAGCTCCCGCCCATGTACATTAGCCAGGATGTATCAGCATTAGCAACAGCATTGACCCATATCCCCACTGCTGTTTACTGGACCATCAGGAGTGTTGTGGCTTGCGCAACTCAGATTACAACCCTCACTAGCATGGGCCATGAGTATGTTATATTCTCTTTTCTGATAAATCATGCTTCAATCTTTCAACCTTTAGTAAAGCAACGTACTGCCAACTAAATATCTTTTCCATTTGCTAATTTTCCAAAGGCAAAAAATAAATGCCTCTGATTTTGTGAAAGAATTATATGATATGCCACTTGATCCGTTGGGAATGCTGGTTAGGCAACAATCATTTTACTTAAGACAATTGCAATGATTTTAGGTACTGGATATCTGCTACAAATGAGGCATGGGAACTGTCCACCTTGGCTCACAAGATCAATAGCATACTGGACCTTCTGAAGAAGCAACTTACTCTTTGTCACCAATACATAGGTAAGACCACCAACCCTTTCCAAATTTATGGAAGCAAGTGTTGCACAGCTAATGTAAATACCAATTAAATGGATTTTAAATCTGACAAGAGATTGCTGTTTGATGCAGATGATAAGAGGAGTGCTGAAGCTTTTCAAACGCTTCTGAATCTCTTTGAGAGTTTTCATATTGACAACATGAAGATTCTCAGGGCACTGATTTCTCCCAAGGACGATGTGCTGCCACTGCTTGAAGGCTCTACAAAGAGAAGGGTTCACTCTCCAAACACATCACTGCATTACTGCATTGGCAGTAGCACTATTCCATGAAACTATCATATATAAAAAAAATTATTACCACGACTTAAAAGTTCCAATGTGCATTTTCTTTTTCCCCTTCGTTACTACTAACCTAAAGTACTAACTTTAATGCCGCAGGTTAACATAGATGTGCTGAGGAGGAAGAATGTTTTGCTGCTTATATCAGGTCTATCAATCTCCCAAGACGAGCTTTCAGTTCTGGAACAGATCTATAATGAGTCTCGAGTCCACGGGAATAGGATGGAGTATCAGTACGAAGTTGTGTGGATCCCAGTTGTGGACCGCTCAGTCGTGTGGACAGATGCCATGCAAAATCGGTTTGAGACTCTGCAGGCCACAATGCCATGGTATTCAGTCTACACTCCTACACAGATTGATAGGGCAGTCATCAGGTTCATCAAGGAGGTGTGGCACTTCCGGAACAAGCCCATCCTTGTGGTGCTAGATCCACAAGGAAAAGTGGTGAGCCCTAATGCAATCCACATGATGTGGATATGGGGGAGTACCGCCTTCCCGTTCACCAGTTTGAGAGAGGAAGCTCTGTGGAGGGAAGAGACTTGGAAGCTTGAGCTGCTGGTGGATGGTATTGACCCAACCATACTGAACTGGGTAATGCACCTTTACCAATCTAAACACAGCTTTACATGTGTATGAATGACTTCACTTATTTGGGGATATTTTTCTTTTTTCTTGATCAGATCAAAGAAGGAAAATACATTTACTTGTATGGAGGAACTGACATGGAATGGATCCGAAAATTCACAACCACCGCACGGGCAGTTGCATCGACTGCACGGATCCCCTTAGAGATGGTGTACGTGGGAAAGAGCAAGAAAAGAGAGCAGGTCCGGAAATGCACAACTGCCATCACTTTGGAGAAACTCAGCTACTGCTGGCCAGATCTTGCCATGGTCTGGTTCTTCTGGATCCGACTGGAAAGCATGATGTTCTCCAAGATCCAGCTGGGGAGTACTGTCGATGTCGACCCTATGCTGCGGGAAATCAAGAAACTGCTCAGCTACGACAAGGAAGGAGGATGGGCTGTACTAAGCAAGGGATCTTTTGTATTCGTCAATGGCCACAGCAGCACTGTTTTGCCCACCTTTACCCAGTACAATGCATGGAAAGACGACGTGCCCCCAAAGGGCTTCGACATAGCTTGCATGGATTTCCATAATAAGCTCCATGGCGAATCTCAGCCCTGCTGCCGCTTTGAGTTCCCGAGCGAATTTGGAAGGATTCCAGAGAACATCAAGTGCCCAGAGTGCCTCCGAATCATGGAGAAGTACATCACTTTTGGGTGCTGCCATGACGAGAACGCCATAAGCGCACACTACTAAGCCTCTACTTCTGTTTTTCATATGATGCATGCATGTTGCCTGCTACTGAAATAATTTCATGCGCGTGTTTCTTTATTTTGTTTTCTTTGTTTTCTCCTTCCTGTTTTTCCTCGTGATGTAATAAAATTTGATTGCCTCATTGCATCCACATGATATGGAAGGAAGCGACCTTGTAAACTTGAGGTGCTGGTGAATGCTATTATCCATCGATTTCCATCTATACTCTACCATCATTAATATTAGCTGTTGCAGTGTCCTTCGATTGCCATCCTTGTGTTGATTATGCTTATGTGTTCCCACGTAGTTCTCACTATAAAATTCAGAATCAAAACTGAAGATCAATAATTCGTCCATATAACTCACACAATATTATCATTCCCCCATGTTTGAAATGTTGAAATATAGAATAAATACAGACCGAGGAAAAAACTTGTTTTCATAACATCCAGTTTGGAAAAAAAAAAATTACAAAATAAGAATTTAAATTTGTAAAATCTAAATTTGATATAATTAGTTAAAAATAATTAGGATTTTTGTGCATTTTTTTTTTATCAAGGATATTAACTTTCACCATCAATATATGATTTATGTACCCATCTTTGATCATTTTAAGTACTATCTTTGATTTGAAAATAAATGAAATTTGAATTACTTTTAAAGGGTTCCATTTTGTGTTTCTTTCAAATGCGTGCATGAAAACCTGCTTTTCCAATGGGGAGATCCATTTCATGTCCTATTTATTACTACATTTGGATGGTTTTCTGGAAATGGGAATCAATAAGAATGACAAATTCAATATCATGAAGATCCGAACTCACTCTAGTGATTTGAATTCTACTCTTCTATCAAATATTGTGATTTACCTTTACTATTCTATCATACCAAACTCAACGTAAAGAGATTCAGAGACTTGTTATCAGTGGGAAAGAGCAACCTAGAACAAGGAGTAAGCACGAACATTCCAACTATGGCTGTCACTAGATGGAGTACTAATGTCGGTGTATAAGGCCAAAATGTAGCTTAGAAATAAAGTTAAATAAGAATATATATTTCGAATGTTTGTATTGTATATTAAACTTAAAAATAATTGATTAAGACTTTAACTAGACTTCAACTAAAATTAAAATTTGATTCCTTGCTTGTGTAAAATTAAAATAAGAGAGATCCAATGTCATGATGAGTTATTGAGAGGTTTCAATATTTTACAGAGACTTTTGACTCATCCCACATAAATTTTATCATTCCTCTAATAGTTTGATTGGCATAATTTACTTAGAACTAGTCTTCAACATTTCATAAAAATGTCTGTAGCCATTTTATTTTTGTTCTTTTTTGTTCTTGATCTTTTCTTGGCCAAAGAAGGATCTTTCTTTTGTGGAGCTTTAAGCTCTTCCATTTATGTAAATTGGTGTCAGCTATACACCGATTAGATTAGATTGGGTTGTTATATCTTAATGCTCTAATTCCCAAAGTCATCTTTGATAGGTTGGGGGCTTGAAGTTAAAATATCTCATTCAGCATTTTTGCCCTTTGACTCTACACCAATTGTGAGAGTAGAATCCAAACATACAATGAAAACAATAAAAAATAAAAAAAATCATTAACTATATCTTTAAAATTCTCGTGTATTACTTATGCTAAATCCCTAATATTTTTAGGATTAATTTCTTTCACTTCTCCTGATATTTTGGTTAAATATATCTAACCTTCATGGGTTTGAAATTTTATCAAATACCTTTCTTAACTATCATTTTCATTTTTCATTTTCACTTAGCTTATCTTTCATTCAAAATAAAGGTGGTGTGTGATAAAGTTTCAAACCTATGAAAGCTAGATATATCTAACCAAAACCTCATAGGAAACGAATGAAATTAACCAATTTTTTTATAATTAAACGTTTCAAATATTTCAAGTGATTTCAAATTTCTAATTTAAAGTAAACAGAAATTTCTAATTTGACTCCACTCCCAATAAATGGCTTTATACATTCAATTATGTCGCATAGTTAAATGTAATACCATCCCTTGTAGCCACGGGATTTACAAGATTTGATAAGGTTGGTCAAGATTCCAAAGATTGTTTGCATAAAATGCTGCCCGTTGTGATGGGATATAAAGGCAAATATAATTTGCCCAACTGTCAAATCTTCAACAATGGTCATTTTGTTGGATCTTGCCTCTGCTTTTCTTAGCTTCTTTATTGCTCACTATTTCTCACAGTACGAGCTATTTCGCTGGTTAACGACTCTGTATCATTCCATGAGTGAACATTTATTTCCATAAAAGGAAGCAAGGAACAAACATATTAATCTTTTTCTTTTCACTTTTCTTCATAGTTTTTGGGTAAATTAATAATATTCAAGGATGCCAATATTCGATTGCTACCATCATCCTATCATGTAGCATTTGTATATCATGTTACAAATGTAACATTTGTAACATTTGTAATCAAGAAGAAACTGCCTCTCTTCTGGATCAATTCGAGAAGAATAAAGTGATGGGGACAAGGGATGGGGGCCCCAAAGTCAGTCTTGGGACAGGCCTTCTTTGATTTATTAATTACAATGGAAGCAAAGAATGATTCAACTGTGATAGCTTTATTCCATTTGTGAAGGGTATATAAAGAGTAGGCAGTTGGAAAGAAAAACATTATCCATTCTCCCCTCTTCTGCCCGAACCTTGAGCTTCTAAGCTTTCTTTTCTCACCCAATATGGCCAGCAGAATCGCAGCACCTTCACTAACTCAATTAATCAGGGGTGAAAGGGGCAGGATAAAATTGTCCGATGAAAACGCGATGATGAAGCAAATTTATGCAACCCATACTCCTGATGGCCGAGAGGTTGACGTTAAACCTCTTTTCCAGCTGGTAGAGGACATTCTGAGTCGTGCTAGCCCTGCAGTTGATCCCCTTTTTCTGGTATAACAGCTAGTACTGAACATTTCTTTGTTGTTTTGAAAGAATTGTTTGCATTGAAGTGATTTGATTCAAATCACCATGGTAGAGGCCTATAAATTTTTTTATTTATATATGCTAATCCGCTTTTGATTTTATCACAGACTGCCCAAACCCGTGTGGAAACATGGGATGATAAGACTCAGCAGGCCAGTTTCATCGCGATGCTGGAAGCACTGTCATTTACAATTGATCGAGTCGCCTGCGAGGTAATTACAAAGAACTAATTCAAAAATTCATCTCATAAACATCCTTTTTTTGTTTATTTATATTGACATTCTCCTTAATGAATCATGTATTCAGATAACATACAAGAGTAGTAGTGGAGAAGATGCTCATGCGACCACACTGTCCATATTCAACCAGTTATCTTACTTTCCCTGGGAAGCAAAGCTGGTGATAACCCTAGCAGCTTTTGCTTTGAGCTATGGGGAATTCTGGCTGCTTGCTCAGATCTACTCGTCCAACCAACTTGCCAAATCCGTGGCAATTCTTAAGCAAGTGCCTGTCATCTTGGAGCACTCGGCCTCACTGAAACCCCGATTTGATGCTCTAAACGATCTCATCAGGGCTATGACGGATGTGACCAAATGCATAATTGAATTCAAGGGACTACCATCTGTGTATATTTCTCACGATGCAGCACCACTTGTCACAGCAATGGCACATATCCCCACTGCTGTTTACTGGACCATCAGGGCTGTAATCGCTTGCGCATCTCAGATTTCAAGCCTCTCTAGCTTGGGCCATGAGTATGTCTTCCCTATCCATTTATGCTAACATATCACACTAGAACTCTTCGGCCTTTATTACCAATATGCCAATACTAGTTAGTACATTTCCATCTGTCTCCTGATAAATAGAATGAACATATTCCCCTGATTTTATATTAAATTATATAGCATGCTAGTGAATCTGTTTTAGGGTTGTTCGTGATTTCCTTATTACATTTGGAATGATTTCAGGCATGCGCTCATGTCCAGCACAAATGAGACATGGGAACTATCCACCTTGGCTCACAAGATCAAAAACATACTGGACCTTCTGAACAACCAACTTGCACTTTGTTATCAGTACATAGGTCAGAACACTCAGCCATTCTAATTTTATGGAAGCAAGCGTTGCACAGCCCATGAAAATCATAAAAATGAACATTAACGCTGATGAGAGATTGCTATTTGATGCAGAGGAGAAGATGAATCTTGAAACTTATCAAATGCTCCTGAATCTCTTGGAGGGTGTTCAGATTGACAACATGAAGCTTCTCAAGGCACTGATTTATGCCAAGGAGGATCTGCAGCCCCTTCTTGATGGCTCTACAAAGAGACGGGTTTGCTCTTCAAACACATTACAGCATCACCATTGCACATCGGGGACAATCACATTTAGACAAATCACTAATACCACTAACGCTACTATTAGAAATGATTTACACCCGGGCTCATATATTATAATTGAAGTTTTAATATGCATTATTTGTGCAAAAACAGGTAAACTTAGACGTGCTGAGGAGGAAGAATGTGTTGTTGCTCATATCAAGCCTAGACTTCCCTCGTGACGAGCTCTCAATTCTTGAACAGATTTATAATGAGTCCCGGGTCCATGCAAGTAGGATGGAGTATGAGATTGTGTGGATCCCAATCGTGGACCGTTTTGCTGAGTGGACAGATCCCCTGCAAAACCAGTTTGAGACTCTGCAGGCCACGATGCCATGGTACTCGGTGTACTCACCTTCACTAATTGAAAAGCCAGTCATCAGGTTCATCAGGGAGGTGTGGCACTTCCGGAATAAGCCCATCCTTGTAGTGCTAGATCCACAAGGGAAAGTGGTGAGCCCTAATGCAATCCACATGATGTGGATATGGGGGAGTACCGCCTTCCCGTTCACCAGTTTGAGAGAGGAAGCTCTGTGGAGGGAAGAGACTTGGAAGCTTGAGCTGCTGGTGGATGGTATTGACCCAACCATACTGAGCTGGGTAATTCACCTTTACCCATCTAAATACACAGCTAGCTTTACATGTGTATGAATGACTTCACTTATCTGGAGATTTTTTTTATTTTTATTTTATCAGATCAAAGAAGGAAAATACATTTACTTGTATGGAGGAACTGACATGGAATGGATCCGAAAATTCACAACCACCGCACGGGCAATTGCATCGACTGCACGGATCCCCTTAGAGATGGTGTACGTGGGAAAGAGCACCAAAAGAGAGCAAGTCCGGAAATGCACAACCGCCATTACTGCGGAAAAACTCAGCTACTGCTGGCAAGATCTTGCCATGGTCTGGTTCTTCTGGACCCGACTGGAAAGCATGATGTTCTCCAAGATCCAGCTGGGGAGTACTGTCGATGTCGACCCTATGCTGCGGGAAATCAAGAAACTGCTCAGCTACGACAAGGAAGGAGGATGGGCTGTACTCAGCAAGGGATCTTTTGTATTCGTCAATGGCCACAGCTCCAGTGTCTTGCCTACCTTCAACGAGTACGACGCATGGAAGGAGCATGTGCCTTCAAAGGGTTTCGATATGGCTTGCTCTGACTACCATAATAATCTTCGTCCAGATGCTCGCCCCTGCTGTCGCTTCGAGTTCTCCAGCACTGTTGGAAGGATTCCAGATACGATGAAGTGCCCGGAGTGCCTCCGCAACATGGAGAAATACATGGCTTTCCTTTGCTGCCACGATGAGAGCACTATCAACGCACTCATCTGAAGTACTCATGTCGCGTTTCTTTTTACTGGGCATGCACGCATGCTACTGAAATAACTTTGCAGTGTGTTTTCTTTTTTCCTTCTGTTTCTGTTTTCCGCGTGATGTAATAAAATTTGAGTTCTTAATTAAGCTTAATATGATTTCAGTTTCCAAACATTACTCTATATGATGTTGATTTGGAGAGTTGAGGCCTTTCCTTTCACTGTCCAAAGAGGGAATATGTTGATGCCAACAAAATTAATGGTGAAGCAGTAGGTGGTACATGAGGATACCCATAGGATATATCAACTCCTTTGTTACCATTACAATAATTGGATAATATTTTTGTTGAATGTTGTATAAGCCAAGGTAAATAATGAGTTAAAAGTTTGGGAGAGAAGAGAAGCCAAGTTTTGCATCCCCTTCTTGGTTTTCACAAGTAGAGGCAATCACAAGATTGCACATGTGTCTTTCCTTGCTAGTAGTTAAGGACCTGTTAGAGCAGCGCCACCAATTGGTTTGATGCCCCATTGATGGTGCACCACCTCCTAATTTAAGGAATGACTTATCTTAGCCATTAGGATGAGTTTCCCATGGTGAGTGTACTAGTGTATGTGATGCACACTGAATAGAACCTATGGTGAATCATGATGCGAGGCTATCAATTGTCATGATTCACCAACCTACTATATTGCATGGACTCTCAATATTGAGAAGATATTGAGTTTGTACCAAAATCAATAAGAGACTTTAGCCTATGGATGAGATCTTAAAGTGGTCATATATCCCTATGGATTGGATCACAATTGATGAAGATTGGCGGCAACATGTATTCTTAATAAAGACACTATGATATCTCATGGGATTGAAACAACGTGTCCCATTAAGTAGTCCAAAGGACATATGATTATGAAATCTCTAATGCTACAATAATTCCTTTAATGGAATTTGACATATGCTCCTTAGAATTAGAGTATATCAGTTGATCACATAATAAGTGGGATATATAATTCAAGGATTGGAGAGATAATTTTGATAGGTGATAGCACTACCTTGTTAGATTACAAACGCTAGTTCATAGGAAGTCTGCATGCAATGGATAGTAGGTCACGAATCCTGAGCTTCGTATCGTTGTTATTTACATAGGATATTGGAGTGCAGTTGATTTTCTTTAGTGAAATTTTGAATCAACTTCAAAATTGGATTCTAAGGGAGCATGTACTCCTATGAGTCTTAGTGGTCCCCACTCTAAGCTCATATACCATGATGACATGGTTTATGAGGGTTAAATTAACTCTAAGTTCATTCTTGTGCATAAGAGCGTTTTGATAATTACGCAAGGTTGCAAAGGGGATAATGAACAAGGTTTTTATATTAGACTAATTGATTAATTAGATGGCCTTATGTGATTAATTAATCAATTAGGACCTGTTTTAGGCTGGATTAAGTTACCTAAGTTTTGATGGGTTCAAGTCACTTAAGCCCAATGGGCAATCCTATAAATACCCCCTTATGGGTTTGGGTTTCCTAATGACTTTAGTTAGTCATATTCCACATCTAACGAGAGAGAGAGAGAGAGAGAGAGAGAGAGAGAGTCAAAGTTTCCACTCTTCTAAAGCCCACACTTTGCAGTGTCAAGATCATAGTTCGAGTCATCGGGCAAAAGATCTTGGGTATACGAGACCTCTAGACTATTCAAACATGTTCTTCACCACAAAGAATTAATCTAGGAACATCTAGATCTAGGTGTGGGGTTCAAATCTCTAAATCTTTATTCTAAAATGGTTTTTATTATCATTTTATTCCGCTACAATAGATTTAAAGATGCCTAAGGATATAGATCCATGCACCCTATGAGATTCAGGGCATGGGAACGAAGTAATCCAGGGTTCCCAACAATAGGTTCCTTGATTTGGGGATAAGGTCTTACACATGCCATAAATATGAGGGTGGTGTTTAATCAAATTAAATATATATCTTATCACATTAAATGTGTTTACCATGGCTTGTGAGGTCAACCCATATATGAGGGATTGATTTGGCATTTATCTCTTGCTTGCTCTTCCTAAATTGTATGTCCATATTTGTGTTGACACATGCTCTTTGAATGACATGTGTCATACATTAGTAGTGTCCCACATTCATTATCCTTATAGTTCCTACTCTCCTTCTTCCCTTTATTTTCATACATGGGGAAATTTCTATACAGGAAAATCATAAGGTAATATGGCAGCAAATGTACTTTTGTTCTTCAATTTTAGGTTATTTTTCCTCTACATATAAAGATTCTTCCTCCTGTTGGTTGTTATTCTCATTTATATGTTCATCTCTCTTTTTTCTACTCTTTGTGTTCTCATTCTTTTTATAGTCCTTCCATTCTTTGTCTTCATCCTTTTCTTAAGGTTTCATGACCTATGATGATGTGGTTATGGTCTATTGTTTTCATATTCCTCTTGTTGGAATATTTGGAAAGACCATTTTAAGCCCTAAATCATAAAAACACATGCATCTAAATATCCTAAAGATCTAAATCTAAACACAGAGGGAGTATTCATAATTCAAAAAACTTAGATATAGGGGTTTAAAAGCATTTTACACCTTTGATTTAGATGTTCCTAAATCAAAATCTAGATAATAAAGAAGATCTTAATCACCTTATGATCTTCCACCTAATCATGTCTTCCTTGAATTTTGATTGTGTAGAGTGGTGACACATTTTTCAAGGGTGAGAGAAATGGAGGCTCTTTGGGAGACAATGACTAAGAGTATGTTTAACCTTAAACTCCTAAGGAAGTTTATATAAAAAATTTTGTAGGTTTAAATGACTTTGTCCAACTTGGGCTTGGTTCACTTAATTTAATTCATTAGGTTCTAATTAATTAATTAATTAGTACTACTGAACTCCAATTAATTAACTAACCTAATTAAAAAAAAACAAAACATAGGTATAATCATAAAATCCTTTGCAACCTTGCATTTTTGCCAAAACGTCTTTATGCATATAAATATTTAATTCTCCATAAACCTTAAGATTTTAACAAAGAGTATGAACTCAAGTGGAGACTACTAGGACCCAAAGAAAAATACTAACTACTTTATAATTTAATTTTAAAGTTGACTTAACACTTCACTAAATTGAATCAACTCTACTCCAATACCCTATGAAACTACATCAAGATGAAATTAATTAAATTAAATTAAATCAATTTCTCATGCCTATGACCTACTATCCACAACATGCAAACTCCTCATGAACTGGTGTTTGTAATCTAATGAGATAAATGTTATCAACCTCTTAAGATTACCTTTACTATTCTTAAGTATCATATCCTTCTATTTTGTGATTAACTGACATACTCTAGTTTACAAATAATATATTTCAAACTTTAGTTAAGAAATTATTGTATCCATAAATTATATGATCACAAGTACTTAGGATAACCTTAGGGGTCAAATCGTCTCAATCTTATGAAATTTTATGATGCTTATCTTAAGAATACTTGTCACCTACTTTAATTAATAATGATCCAATTGATAAATAATATGACCACCTTAAGGTCTCACCCACAGGTCAAAACCATTGAAAACTTCAACACTAATTCAATATTCTCTCAAAGTTAAAAACTCATGCAACATAGTAGTTTGGTGAAGTTATGATTACTCAAAAACTAATATCACATCATAGGTCTTATTCAATGTATAATTATGCATATTAGTGCATTCACCATGGGAAACTCATCCTAATAATTAAGATAAGTTATTCCTCCAATTAGGAGGTAATGCATTATAATCTCAAATGAATTGTTCAATTCCATGAACTAACCATGAACAACTTATCATTTTGCAAGAAACTTAAGACTTAGGTTTTCTATACAATTTCTAATGCACTCAAGTCATGTACAATGAAAGTAATATAAGCGCGAATGCTCAGATAAGAATGCAATGATAGATAGAAAAATGGAATTAGAAATCATTTTATATATTAACATATTAATGGAACTTATCTTATTACATTATGTCATACTGTTAAGAGTTTTATCCTAACAACTAGAGTATAAATAGATGTTTGAAAAATTTAGCAAGAGAATTAGATGGTGTAAAACTTAAAAAAATTGAGAAATATCAGGTAACACAAGTAGCATGACTAAATACCCTAAATTTATCTAAGAGACTGAAGAAACAATTGGTGGTTGTTTCAATTTTTTAAAAAGGAAAAGAAAATTCATCAAGTATGACATCTCTTTAAATAAATAGCCTACCATTAGGGTATAAATAGTTATAACCCTTGTGATTTAAACTATAGATTGTAAAATGCATTAAACACTCCTAAATTGCATATTATGTTTATTATATGGTCTAAGGTTTGGGTAACAAGCACATTCAAAGACTTTAAAAGTGTTATAGGCAGGTTTAGTCTTGTTTTAAGGTCTCTAAAGGAGATTTCATACCAAGCATAGGAGTTGGAAGTCTATTTATGAGTACACAATTGCTTTAAAAGCCTTATACCAATATTTCAAGGGAAAAAAAACATTTGCTATAAGAGTAAGCCTATTTACCACTATATGCCTATGTTTTCACTTAGCAACCCCATTTTGTTCTTATGTATAAGGGTAAGAAACTCTATGTAATATCTCTTTAGTAGACAACTAATCTTGAAAAACTCGAAACTCTTCTCCTTAGTCTGTCTATATGGCTTTAAGTTTGGTATTGAATTGTAGTTCTACTTGAGTTTTGAAAGTGTTAAAAGTTTGAATATCATCTAATTTATTTCTAAGCAAGTAAATCTAAGTGAATCTAGAGTAAGAAAAAAAAAGTGGATGTAATATTTTTATCCACTACTAGACTAAATAGGTATTAAAATCCATAAATCAAAATGTATGATATGAAGAGGAGCAATATAGATTATATCAGACAAACAAAATTGAAATTTATTAATCCTACCTAGGTAATAAGATTAATAGAAAAAAAAAGTTTCATTTTATTAAAATTAGGCATATTACAATGAGAGAGTACACATTTGACAACATTCTCAAATGGATAATGTAACCTATTATGCCACAAATCAAACAAATAACTTTTGGAACTAGTTGAACAACTAGTATGTGATGAATTGTCTATACTGCAAGAGGTTGATAGCACTTGAGTTGAGCCACTAGAAATTAAAAAAGTAGAATGAGATAGCAATAGTGTTAGATTGAATATCATGTGTGGAGAGTCAAAGGTATAGAAACCATCTTTAACCTTCTTTGCCATTAAAATTGCCTTGGAAGCCTAATCTTTAATAGAACATGTGTTAGGATGAAATTCAAAGAAAACACTATTATCTCTTGTAAATTTAGGCACACTTAATAGAATTTTATTTGGAACATGTAAAAGATGCTTTAGAGTGAGAATTTTAGAATTATACGTGTTGGGATTGAGCCCTAGAAAGCATGACATGATGTAACATATTAAAATACATTTATAAATTTTATTTATTTATATTTCTTGGTTTCCCATTTATTATCCTATATACATTAATTGGTTATTTAAGAATGCGTGTCACATCACTTGCATTATACGTAACTTAGGTGCATTAGGAGTTACACGGAAGATCCAAGTTATGGGTTCCTTGTAGAGTGATGAGTACTCCACAGTCGGTTCATGGATTTAGGCAATTTATCTGAGAATGTAGTGTACTACCTCTTAATTGGTGAGACAACTTGTCTTAATGGTCAGAATGGTTTTCCCATAGTAAATGCACTAGGGTATGTGATACACATTAGACAAGACTTACAATGAATCATGATGTAAGGTTATCAACTATCATGATTCATCAAGTTACTATAGTACATGGACTCTCAAACTTGAGAGAATATTGAGCATGTGTCAAAGTCAACAAGAGGCTTTGACATAGAAATGAGACCCTAAAGTGGTCATATATCCTTATAGATCATGTCACTATTGATGGAGGCTGATGACAATAGGTATTCTCAATAAAAACGCCATGATATCTCATGAATTGAGATAATGTGTTTCCTTGAGTGATTTAGAAGACTATGGTCATAGAATTTCTTTTAATAGAAATTTGGCATATGGTAATTGCAACTAGAGTATGTCAATTGATCACACAATAAGTGGGATCTGTAACTCAAGAATTGAAGAGGTAATCTTGATAAGTGATAAGATTACCTTATTAGACTATAGACACTAGTTTATAGAGAGTCCACATATAGTAGATAGTAGGTCATAAACTCAAGGTTTGTCTCGTTGTTATTTGCATAAAGTATTAGAGCATAGTTGATTTTTTTTTTTTTGTGGAATATTTAATCAACTTTAAAATTGGATTCTAAGATAACCAATACTCCTATGGGTCCTACCACTCTAAACTCATATACCAAGATGGCATGGTTTATGAGGGTTGGATTGACTTTTAGTTTACTTTGGTATAGAAGGGTGTTTTCATAATTGCACATAGTTACACAAAAAATAGTGAGCAAAGTTTCTAGATCAAGCAAATTGATTAATTAGATGACCCTTTGTGGTTAATTAATCAATTATGACCCAGTTTAGACTTAAACAAGTAACCCAAACCCTTGTGGGCTTAAGTTACTTAAGCCTAGTAGCTATAGAAATCCTATAAATACCCCCTTAGGAGGTTAAGGTTTCCTAATGATTTTCCAGAGTCATCTTTCACTTTTAGATAAAGAAAAAAAAGGCAAGACATCTTCCCTTCCAAAATCCACTATTTAGAGTGCTAAAGTTGTGGCTTGAGTCATTAGGCGGAAAACTTCAGGTGTACAAAATCAAATTATGAATCGTTCTTCTTTAGTTTTATTAATCTAAATGGTTTTTAAAAGTCGTGTTTCCACTTAGATTAGTTCCTAAATAAGCCTATGGTAAATTTGCATATACCTATACAATCCAACATTTAGGAATAGAGAAATTTAGGATTTTCTACAATAAAGAGACAAAAATGAAGATTGGCCAACATGTTTAATGGACAAACTTATGTCATTACTAATGTGAACTCTATCCTGGCTAGTGAACTCTTATATATGCTTCAAATTGTTAACATCACAAGTTATATGATTGGATGCACTAGAATTAGGGCAGTAACTTACATCATTGTAAAGTTCTAGGATGGCAATCATTGAACACATTAGAGAGGCTTGGTTTCAAAATGCATTGGCATTTTGAAAATTGAAACCGAAAGGCCCTTCAAAACAATAGTAGCAATTTAAAATCACATTCCCAAACTTCCCATACAATTAGCATTATGGTTTACCATTTGAATTCCAACATCTTCTATCTTTTCCTTGTCCATTGAAACCATTGTTAAAGCCTCGACTTTATTAAAGTCTCCATTAAACTCTCCTCTACTAAAATTAATTACCACCATAATTTTAATTAGAACTTTGACTAAAATTTCAACCTTGACTCCCATTGAACCCTTGACAAGAATTTTGTCTTTGTCCTTGACCTCCAAAGTTATTACTTTGCCACTTCTTCAAATTACCTTGTCCCTAAAATTTAGTAGCTATATTTGCACTTAGTACAAAGTCCAAGGCCTTCTTGTTCTTTTCAAACCTTGCTTCTTGAGCCATTAATGAAGACTCGATCTCTTCTATAGTGTAACTATCCATTCTAAAGTTTATTAACACTATAAAAGGGATCATACTATGCAGTTAACCCATCATAAATAGCATCAACCTGATCTTTAGTAGAAAGAAAATGCCCTACTGATGCTAAGGAATTAACACAACTTTTAATCTTGGACAAATACTCATTAACAAGCAAAGATCTAATCCATTCATTGTATTCTAAAGTTAAGTTTTGAATTAACTAACCTTAGCCCTAGTTTAGGTAGAAAAATATTGCCCAAGCTTGCCTTAAACCTGGAAAGAAGTTTCACAACCTACCATTCAAGGGAGAATTGGTTTTGAAATTGATGATAAAAGCCATAACATAACAATTGATCTTATTATTCCCAATCAAGAAATTCTTGATTAAACATCTTAGACCTTGCATCTTCTTGCAACAAAAGCCTTTCTAGAATCTCACCACTACCAAAAATGAATCTTTGCAAACCATATCCTTTGATTGTCGAGACAACCTGTTGTTTCCAAATTCAAACACTATTATTATCAAGTTTTACCAACAAAGAATAAGTAAAACTAATAGGTATGAACCTTGATAAAGAAGATGATGGATTTGTCACCACTAGAACTTGTACCATTGTCCCTAATGCTCGATTATCCTTTATTGAAAAAAAAAATGCACTTTGATACCATGATAAAATTCTGAATCTAAACAATTTTCTAGGGCAATAAAGTAAAGGAATGATTAGGTTTAGAGAAATTTTAGGAGAGAGTTTTGGAATTTTTGTCTATTCAACTAAAATCTATATCTATACTATCTAGTACAAATATAAAGGAAGATCTCTAACAAACTTGTAACCGACTTCAACAAGCTTTACGAATATAAACTATGCACTTAGCCAAGCTAACTATATGACTAAAACATAAAACTTCAACAAATTAATCTTTTGTCTTAACATGTGATATATTATATATACTTATGTCATAACTACTTGATAGTCTTATGTTATAACTCATTGTAGGTCCTATTCAATATGTAATCATACACATTAGTATACTCACCATGGGAACCTCATTTTAATAGCCAAAACTAGTCATCGTCCAATTAGGAAGTAGTGCACTATAGGATTGCTTAGGTCCACGAATTGGTTATGGACAAATCATATACTTGTAAGAAACTCATGACTTGGATCTTCAATGCAACTCCTAATACACCCAAATCATGTACAATACAAGAGATATTAGGTAAGAATTCTCATGAAGTATAATGTATAGAATAAGGATGGATAGAAGTAAAATTGAAATGTCATCAAATAAATAATGGATTTCAAATTTATTATATCATGTTATGCTTTTAAGAACTCTATCCTAACAATTTTCACTACAAGAAAAAAGGTCATTGTTGACATATATTATCTTGACTTAAGGTGATATGTGTCAATATTGCCTATTTAAATGAACTACTATGACATATATAACTTGTTTAAACCAATAATGACATATATAAAATTTGTTGAATTCTTTCATGACTTATATAATAGAATCTTGACAGATAATTTATAAGTCAATGTATTCAAGGTACTTAAATAAAAACAATAATGATAATAATTTGTTTGATATGTATGTATCTAATTTACTTACAAATTAAGTATTATAAATTGAAGTGACAACAATCAATTTTGATTAAGGAAGTCAAAATTTGACAAATTTTTTAGTAATGTAAATATCAATTTTTATTTTTTTAATCAAAATGATTAAATCATTTTTTTTTTGTCTATATCAATAGCACTAAAATAAATTTTTGTGCATAATTTTTTATTCACTAATTTTAGTAAAATAAAATTTGCTACATCATGGTTTTTTTATAACTGAATATAAATAAAATCAATACTAATAAAGTATTTTTTTATTCATTAATGTTAATGATTTTTTTTTTGAGTTTGTATTAATATAATCTTTTTTTCATAAATCATTTTTCATTATTTTTAAATTAGTAATTAACTTGCACTTGATTTAAAAATAATTAATAAATTTGTGTAAGCTTGAAAATTAAGATATTTGGAATTTTGATTTATCAATTGTTCAACATAATATCAGGTTTCAAAATTTTATTTTTTAAGTTAACTCATACAAATTTAGACATTAGGAAAGAAGAAAATTAATTATGGAAAATTGACATTATAAAAGTTATAAATATATTCCATAAATTGATTCTCATAAGTTTATTATTATTATTATTATTATTATTATTATTATTATTATTATTATTATTATTATTATTATTATTATTATTATTATTTGTTTATTTACTTTATGTTTTTATTTTTATTTTTATTTTCATTTCTTTTTTAAAATGTTTATTTTATTTTATTTACCTTTAAAAAAAAAAAAAGGCTTTGAAAAAAGAAGAACAATCCAGCTCCATTCGGGAAAAATCTCTCTCTAAATGGTTCCTGCTGAGTGGTAGAAAGGGAAATTAGGTTTTTGATTTTGAGAAGCAATCTTCTAGGTTTTGACATTTAAGGCATAAACTACTCATTGAAATGCATTTGTTTCCGATTATCTGGTCTTAGCCACATCTTAATTATTCGCAAATTTCTAGCCCCAAATTTCATTCTATTCTTATTCGAATCGATATCTGAGTAAGAGTATGTCCGTGTCATTAACCCATCTTTCTTGGTGGTTGTGGAGTGGAAAACACCAAGAGCCCAAAAGACTCTCCAATGAATCTTCTTTAAATTCTTTTCAATATTCAGGTTTGTGGGAGTCGGATGCTTTGAAATTCCCTTTAGTTAAGGGGCTTTTTCGTTGACATTTCAATTTTTTTTTTCTCCCAGAACCTCTTGATTCTTTGAATCTCAAAGTCTCCCAATCTCCCGAACCTCGATCCACGCAGATCTTCAATTTCTGCTATTGTTTTCTTTTTTTTTTTTTTGTCTTCGTTGAATGTTCAACCTAGGGTTTTGATTTTGTCTGTTCAAGTTATTGCTTTGATCTCCTAGATCTCGGTTCCGAATTTACCTAGGGTTTGATCGTTTGATTGTTGGATTGTTTGGTTGATCTCATGGAGGCGATCGACGAGCTCGTGCAGTTGTCAGGGTCTATGCGCCAGGTCGCGGCGCTGCTGGTAGATGAAGATGCGAACAAGAATTTGAGTTCCATTTCTTCTTGCAGGGGTTCGACTTTTCTTAACGTTGTTGCTCTTGGAAATGTCGGACATCCTGTTTAATGAACCCCATCTACAAAGGATGGCCAATGATGAGCATCTTCGCAAGGCCTTCTCCTACTTTGATAGGGATGGTAATGGCTATATTGAGCGAGATGAGCTTCGGGATGCCTTGATGGAAGATGGAGCAGATGATTGTATAGATGTAGCAAATGACATCTTCCAAGAAGTGGACACAGACAAAGTAAAGATCCAGTAGTTTGCCATCAACTCAATTTTCATCCAGCAGATTATAAATGACTTTTTTTTGTCTTACAATGCAGGATGGGCGAATTAGTTATGATGAATTTGTGGCTATGATGAAAACTAGAACAGATTGGAGAAAGGCTTCTACGCATTATTCAAGAGGGAGATTCAACAGTCTAAGCATTAAGCTGATAAAGGATGGTTCTCTAAACTTGGGGAATGAGTAACATATACACAAGATTAGTCTTTTGTTCATGCACACAAGAAAAGTACTGGATCATTCCCCATTTATCTTGGACTTGCTTTCTTTTGTGATTATTTGTTGGGGGGTTATTGGTTGAATGGGGTCCCTTCTGATTGCTGGCTTATAAGGGATCATGGAGGGGTGAGTACATCTTATTCATGTCTTCTTCATATGTTAATTGAGTAAAACATGAGGCCTTGTAGCTATGGTACGACATGTATGGTTCTGTCCTTTTACCACTTCAACCTTCTGTGGTCGTTTCTGGTTGGCGACATGAAATTGGTGAACTCTGTGGTGCTGTAGTATATCCTTATCAAAGAAATATTGTCTTGTAGCATATGTGTTGTGCTCTAACATGTATATATAGGAAAAGTGACATATGCTTGTCCAGGATGCATCACACTGTCAAGGGACATGTTGCATACATTTTGGCTTGGTTTTGTGCAATGGTAGCTTTTTTTGATCAATTACAATACTAAAATTAACCCTACAGTGTAGAATGGGCCTGTTGTTTCATTATATTTCAGTATTGTAACAGCATAGTAATGTTAGGAGGCTAGTAATTAGTAATGCTAGGAGTTTGTTGTGTCAATATTTGCTTAAAAATCAAAACCCTGTGAGAATATGGTGCTACTTGGGCTCTAATATGTATTGATTTACAAAAGGATGGTTCCCTAAGCAGCATATTCTCGCAGGGTTTTGATTTTTAAGCAATCATCAAGCTGCATCAGACCAGAAAATCCTTGCTGCTGTTCAGGCTCTCCTGTTAAATCAAGGTCTTAGAAGTACATCTAAAATGCCATGGGTTGCTTTAATTGCGCAATCTATTTCAATTGCCTCTGCACACTCTGGATCTGTTGGGTCTACATGAGTTTGATAGCGTGCGCAAAAGAATGTCTATTGTCATCAAATTCCCCAATGATACTGTGAAAGTCTTGGTGAAAGGTGTTGATTCTTAATGTTTAGCATTTTTGCAAAAGACAGTGGGAGGAATAGTCATGTAAGGCCTACAACTCAGAGCCATTTGACTAAATATTCATCACAAGGCTTACTTACACTTGTAGTTGCTACTAGGGATATTACTGATGAGGAACTTTCAGAGTGGCAGTGCAAGTATGAAAATGCAAGCACTTCATTGACTGATAGATTTGTAAAACTTCGTCAAACAACAGCTTTCATTGAATGAAAATTAAATCTTCTTGGGGCTACTAGGATGAGAATAAGGCTACCACTTTGAACCTCCACCACACATCAGTTTATTTTTTGTAAAAAAAAAAAAAAAAAAAAAAAAATGTTGCCACTTTAAGAATATGGCACCACCAGATTTTGTGAAAGGCATCCACACGTTTTGATGAATTTGGAGGGCAACCATACCATGCAAAGAAGATGACTGCCACTTTAAGAATATAGGTTTAGTTATTCTTTATTTATTATTCTTTAATCTTATCATTATTATTGGTGAATTAACCTTATTTTTGTAGAATCACTTATGCTTGTTATACAGGTATGCTCTCTATCTTCCCATTTTAAAGTTTCATGAATATGTATGTCATTAAGAACTGTATCCTCGTTTGATATTGACTTTGGGTGCCTTGCTATTCATTTGATTTCCTTTGATAAAATGCATGTTGAGTAATATAATACTTGAAAATTGTTATTTTGATACTTGTTACTTACTTTTCTATTAACGTGTGTCTATCCTACTAGGTATTCAAGAAATATAGCAAAAAAGAAGAAGATGATGAAGAATTAATGACCACCTCTTACGAAGATAGTATTGTACTTTTCAATTTAAGTTTGTATATTATCTTAATTGAATATTTGTAATTAGTTTTTTTTTTTTTTTTTTTGTATATAGAAAATAGAGAGTAAGTAGAAAAAGATTTATTCCATCGTGTTTTTAATATTCAAATGTATCTATAATAATTTTTCCCTTGAGTAATAGTTTATTTACATTGTTTTAGGACTTAGTTATTATTATCATAATTAAATATGTATCAAATTTAATTTGGAAACAAGTTTCATATGGTAACAAGTTTATTTTCCATTAAAACTAAAAATTATAGTAAAATAATATTAAATTTGTCATAGGCAACCTTGACAGATGGCCAATGCCCAACATTGACATTGCAATAGCTAGAAACCTTGACATATTATACTTATCCTTGACATTTATTGTAGCAACCTTAACAGAAGAGCAAGTTAACATTGACATATGATTAAAAAATCTTGACATATGTTGAATCCAACCTTGACAAAAGTGAAAGAAACATTGACATATGTCATACTAACAAAGATTCGATCATTGGTAGAAATAGAAACAACCTTGACATATGTAAATGTCAAGGTAGATTTAAACTTTTCTTGACACTGGCATAGATGACATATATAAATAGTAACATACCTTGACAGATATACCCTACTTTGATGGTGAAAAACTGTCAACAAAAGGCTTTTTTCTTGTAGTGTTTCTCATCATATTTTTCTTACTTAACAATTTCAATCCACCAAAATTAAAATGTCTAAATCTTAAGCGTCAAATCTATGAGAAATCATTAACACAAGATTTTAAACATTTTACAACATCATTTTGAATGTTTAACAAAACATTTTATTTCTTGTCATAGGCACATTAGCAATTAAATTGGCATGTTGATCTATTATTGAAAGGCTTTGTTTTTTATATGAATATTATAGCTTTTTTCTAAAAGTTAACCCAAATTTAATATATGATTTTTCATGTTGTGCACATAGTAAACATTCTAGATAAATTGATGTCTTTTATTTTTTAAACGAATTAGGATTTTGTCTTTGTCTTTTATTGGAAGTTTGGATGCATTTCAAAAAAATATGGCCACTTTCCGATTCATCAAGCTTCACAAACATATTTTTGAAACCACACATGTGATTGTTTGCTCCAATGTCAAGGTACTATGTGTTTTTCTCTTTGTTTTCTCCTTTATACGCCAACAACACAATAGGTTTTTCTTGATCTTTCTTTTCAACATAGGTGGTTTGTCCTTTCATATTATTAATGGAACTTCTACATTCATAAGCATAATGACCATATTTGTTATAATTATAATATTGAATTTGGGTTTTATCATATTTTCCCCCTTTATTTTGCCTTAATTATTTGATGAATTAAAATTACCCCTTTCTTTATTGTCATGACCACATCCACAACCATAGTTTTTCTTACCTTTTTCATTAAAAAAAAAAATTCATTTCATGCAATATGTAGTCAACCCAATACTCATCCTATCTCGGAAAAGGAAGTAACCAAAATCAAGAACACGCCTAAGTGGATGCCAAAAGAAGTGTCCAAGTGACCTATTCTGAAAAGGTGCCTAAGTGACCTAAGTGGCCTAAGGTGAATGTGTGCAATTTAGAAAGTGTTTAGGTGGATCTAAGCAGGTTAGGGTGAATCTAAGTGTGCCTAAGGTGGTGCCTAATGGGCCAAGTGTATCTAAGTGAAGCTTAATCTAAACTTGAAGGGCAGCCAAGGTAGTAATGTGGAACCGGATAAACCCTTCAACCAATCTCCAAAGTGGCTTAGAAAAGGTAAGTTACACGAGTAGTAATGGGCCATCAAAGAAACATTGTGGAACATAGGAAGTGAACTTAAAGACATGTGCTAAAGGGAAAAAATGAAGGGTCTACAACTTGGTATTTACAATCAACCGATTTAGACGTATGAGACGTCATTGAAAATGGTCCAACTTTTCCTACAAAACTAGTTGATGGTGTCTTGGTCCCAAAACCTAAGCAAGAATGGAATGAGCTTGATAGAAGAAATTTTCAATAAAATGCTAAGACCGTTTTTACTTTGCAATGTGCTACGGATAGAAATGAATATAATAGAATATGTCAATGTAAATCGACTAAAGAAATTTGGAGATTTCTTGAAATAACTCATAAATGAACAAATCAAGTGAAATAGTAAAAAATAAATATACTTGTTCATAACTATGAATTGTTTTTTATGAAAGAAAATGAGACTATTGTTGAGATGATCACTAGGTTCACCGACATTGTCAATGGTCTTGAAGCATTGGGAAAAACCTGCAAGGAATCCGAAAAAAGGATGAAGATATTGAGGTCACTCCCATCAAAGTGGCATACAGAGGTCACTACAATTCAAGAAGCAAAAGACTTGACCAAGTTACCTATGGAGGAGCTCATAGGGTCATTAATGACATATGAGATCAATTTGGCAAAGAAGCTATAAGAGGGAGAAGACAAAGAGAAGAAGATCATAACTTTCAAAGCTACAACTAAGGAAGAAAAAGATGTTAAAGAAGAAAAACCAAGTGAAGAAGATGATGATTTAGCCCTCATCACAAGAAAGCTCAACAAATACATGAGGGACGAAAGGTTTAAAGGAAGAAAGTTCACCTCTAAAAGAGACCTTTCTAAAAAGGAATCTTCATCTCATGGTGACAAGGAGAAATAGGAAGAGAAAAGAGATTTGGTGTGTTTCAAATGCAAAAAATCGGGACACATTAAATATGATTGTCCTCTCTACAAAAGTGAAGCCAAGAGAAGAATGAAGAAGACATTGATGGCCACTTGGAGTGAAAGTGAAGAATCCTCCAAAGAAGAAAATGAGAAAGAAGTGGTAAACATGTGCTTTATGGCAATAAATAAACTTGATGAGGTAAACTCTAACTTTAGTGATGAAGATATGCAGGATGTTTTTGAAGAATTATATGAGGATTTTGAAAAACTTAGAAAAATAATTCTCTTAAAAAGAAAATTCAAGAACTTGAAGAAGTGAAAGAAAAATTTTCAATTGTTGAAATTTATAAAACTCATCTTGAAAAAGAAAATGAGATTTTGAGAAATGAAAATGAGATTTTGAAAAGTAAAAATGAATGGTTGAAATCCTCTCTTTCAATCTTCTCTTGTGGACAAAAATCTTTTGAAATGATTTTAGCTAGCCAAAAATGTGTTTTTGACAAACAAGGGCTAAGATTCAAATCTTCAAAAAATCAAAAGTATTTTAAAAACTACTTCGTAAAAGAATCCTCAAGTGCAAGTCTTTCTACCACTTGCAACTTTTGTGGAAGAGGAGGGCGCATTAGTAGTACATGCCCCTTAAAAAATGATTCTCAAAATAATTCAAATGCAAAAGCTAAAAAGGTTTGGAGTGAAAAATCCAAGGTCACTAACCCTCAAGGACCCAAAAAGACATGGGTACCTAAATCAACTTGAATTTTATTTTGTAGGGTTCAAAGAAGGATAAGTGGTTCTTGGATAGTGGATGTTCAAGACACATGACCAGAGATGAATCCAAGTTTGTTTTCCTTACAAAGAGAAAAAGAGGATATGTTACCTTTGGAGACAATGAAAAAGAAAGAATCATTGGTCAAGGCAACATTGGTAATGACACATCCTCTCTTATTAAAAGTGTTTTATTAGTGGATGGTTTAAAACATAACCTTTTAAGCATTAGTCAACTTTGTGACAAAGGTTTTAAAGTGATTTTTGAAGCATCTCATTGCATTATCAAGGATATTCAAAATGATAAAACCATCTTCATGGGCCATAGGTGTGATAATGTTTACACTATAAATATCTCAAAATATGATGGTCATGATAGATGCTTTTCAAGCATGCATGATCAAAGTTGGTTGTGGCATAGGAGGTTGGGACATGCTAACATGGACCTCATTTCCCAACTTAACAAAGATGAGCTTGTTAGAGGCTTTCCCAAAATAAATTTTCAAAAAGACAGTTTGTGAAGCTTGTCAAATGGGAAAGCAAATAAAAAAGTCTTTCAAAAATAAAATTTTTATTTCAACCTCTAGGCCTCTTGAGTTTTTGCATATGGATTTATTTGGTCCCTCTAGGACACCAAGTGTTGGAGGAAAATCTTATGCATATGTTATTGTGGATGACCTCTCTAGATACACATGGGTCTTGTTTTTAAGTTAAAAGAATGAAACCTTTTATGAGTTTTCAAAGTTTTGCAATAAGATTCAAAATGAAAAAGGTTTTACAATTACTTTTATAAGAAGTGATCATGGGAGAGAATTTGAAAATATTGATATTGAAGAATATTGCAATGAGCATGGTATTAACCACAATTTTTCGACTCCTAGAACTCCTGACCAAAATGGGGTAGTTGAAAGAAAAAAATAGAAATCTTCAAGAAATGGCTAGAACCATGCTCAATGAAAACAATTTTCCAAAATATTTTTGGGCCAAAGCGGTTAACACTTCGTGTTATGTTTTAAATAGAATATTATTGAGGCACATTCTTAAGAAAACTCCCTATGAGCTTTGGAAAAATAAGAAACCCAACATTAGCTATTTCAAAGTCTTTGGGTGCAAATGTTTTATATTAAACACCAAAGACAATCTTGGAAAATTTGATGCAAAATCAGATGTTGGAATTTTCCTTGGTTACTCAACTTCAAGTAAAGCCTTTAGAGTTTTCAACAAAAGAACCATGATTGTAGAAGAGTCCATCCATGTTATTTTTTATGAATCTAACAATTCTCTCCAAGAAAGAGAGAGTTTTAATGATGATTTAGGCTTGGAGACCTCCATGGGAAAATTGCAAATTGAAGATAGAAGGCAACAAGAAGAAATTGGAGAGGAACCTAAGAAAGAAGAATCACTATTAGCACTACCCCCTCCTCAACAAGTGCAAGGTGAATCAAGTCGAGACCTTCCTAAAGATTAGAAGTTTGTCATCAACCACCCACAAGATCAAATTATAGGTAATCCATTAAGTGGGGTAAGAACTAGATCATCTCTTAGAAATAGTTGCAATAATCTTGCTTTTATCTCTCAAATTGAACCTAAAAATATAAATGATGTTTTAGTTGATGAAAATTGGATGATTGCTATGCAAGAAGAGTTAAATCAATTTGAAAGAATTGAAATATGAGAATTAGTGCCAAGACCTTCAAATCAAAGTGTTATTGGAACTAGATGGGTCTTTAGAAATAAAATGGATGAAAATGGCATAATTGTTAGAAATAAAGCAAGATTGATAGCCCAAGGTTTTAATCAAGAAGAAATGATAGATTATGAAGAAACCTTTGCCCCCTAAGCTAGATTGGAAGCCATTAGGATGCTACTTGCCTTTGCATGTTTTAAAGACTTTATTTTATATCAAATGGATGTGAAAAGTGTTTTCTTAAATGGCTTTATAAATAAAGAAGTATGTGTTGAACAACCACCCGGTTTTCAAAGTTTTAACTTTCCTAATCATGTTTTTAAACTTAAAAATACACTTTATGGTTTGAAACAAGCACAAGAGCATGATATGAAAGATTGAACAAATTTCTTCTGAAAATGGGTTTTAAAATGGGAAAAAATGACACGACTCTTTTCATAAAGACCAAAGAAAAGGACATGCTCTTAGTTCAAATATATGTTGATGATATTATTTTTGGAGCTACTAATGTCTCTCTTTGTGAAGAATTTTCTAAGTGCATGCATAGTGAGTTCGAAATGAGCATGATGGGAGAATTCAATGCTTACTACTCAAAAAGAGCATATTTTAGATAATAATTCTCATGAGTTTCACATCTTTTGAGGAGTAATTATGTCTAAAACACTCAATTAACATGTTGTTGCCCTTGCAAGAGTTACTAAGAAGTTTTATGAAGTTTTGGACTCATTTCAAGGTATGATTTTGATAAATTGGTGACAAAAGAAATGAATCAAATTGAAAAGAACAAATAAAGTTGATGACGATCCAAATGCATAATGAAAAAAGCAATGCAATCGGTTTGGATTGGGATTTGGAGTTGATTTGAAGGTAGTTGAAGTGGAATCAAAAGAAAGAAAATGAAGAAATGACAAAAAAGAGTTGAAAAACTATGTTTTTCCATTTCGCATGAACATACAAAAAATTCGCACAATCGTGCGAAATGAAACAGAAATGATTTTGGCTGCAGCTCAAAGGGGAAAGCAAAAATTGATTTCGCATGACCATGCGAAACTATTGCACAATCATGCAAAATGCTCCAAGTAGGCGAAAATGGTGCTGATGAATTTTCCACTTCGCACAATCGTGCAAAATTGTTGGAGCTCGTGCGAAATTGCATTTTTTCTAGATTTCTTGGTGAATAAGCCTCCGAAAAACCTCTTAGATGATGCCAAGTGTCCACTTGACCTTGGCCTAAAATAGAAACTTGATTTACTCATTTTGGGGACTTTTATACATTTTCTAATTGTAGAATTTTCCAGATTTCCTCTCTAAAGAATTTTCTACTTTCCTTCATTTTCTCTCATTTTCTCACTAGCCAAACATGCCTTGTGAGACCAAATCTCCAAGCATGAGTGGTTAAATCTCGTTTTTCTCGGAGAAAGGAGATCTAGAGGCAAGATCTATGGTGAATTAGAGAAATGAGCTTGAATTGCAAAGGTAATTTGATCCAATTGATTGATTAATTGAAATTTAAGGATTTTTCTCTTTAAATTGTCTTGAATGATAACTACAATGCAAGCTAGGTAGATTCATCAAGTTCTTAATACTAGATTTGATGAGATTGAATAGTTGCATTGTGTGAATCATTGGAAGATAATTTAAGATGAATTGAATATATGATTTAAATTGATCTCTTGGATTAAATGACCTAATTTGAAGAGAAATTAGATCTATACCTAAAGCTAAATCAAAAATCGGTTTAGATGAAAATTTAGGTTTTCAATATAACTTGATGAAAATTAGATCTCAACATTTATTCACAATGGAAATTGTTTTCTAGAAAATCCTAACTCCAAGAATTTCATTTTCTATTAATTTTCTTCTATTTTACATTTCATTTTCCTCTCAAATTGGAATCATTGTCATTTTGAATTTTTATCATGAAATGTCAAATCATTTTCACTTGATCTCAATCATTTCTTCTCCTCTCATTCAAGCCTTGATTACCAAGAATAATCCATCCTTGTGGACGATACCTAAAAACCACTATACTACAATAGTTTGTACTAAAACCATTTTTTGATCGGGTGCAATCTGCTATAGAATAGTGAATTAGGTTATAAATTTTGTTTTGATCCAATAAACGACAAAAATCCGAGCGATCACTTAACTTCTTTTTTGGACTTCAAATCAAGCAACTAAGTGAAGAAACCTTCATCAATCAAGCAAAATATATAAGAGATCTTCTCAAAAGGTTCAACATGGAAGAATCCAAAACAATGAAGACTCCAATGAGCTCATCCATCAAGCTTGATAAGGATGAGAAAAGTAAATCCATTGACTCAACTATGTATAGAGGCATGATAGGTTCTTTGCTATATTTGACCGCTAGTAGACCCGACATCATGTATAGTGTATGCTTGTGTGCTAGATTTCAATCTTATCCTAAAGAATCTCACTTAAGTGTCGTAAAACGAATACTTATATACTTGAAAAGGACAATGGACATAGGCTTATGGTATCCCAAGAGTGATAACTTTGAATTAATTGGATTCTGGGATGCCGATTTTGCCAGTTGTAAGGTTGAAAGAAAAAACACTAGTGACACTTGTTTTTTCCTAGGACACTCACTTGTTTTATGACATAGTATGAAGCAAAATTTGGTAGCTTTGTCAACGGTGGAAACCAAATACATAGCAGTCGGTTTATGTTGTTACAAATTCTTTGGATGAAAATTTTAATTTGTCTTTTGAGCATGTTCCTATTAAATGTGATAACACTAGTGCCATAAATATTTCAAAAAATCCCATGCAACACTCTAGGACTAAGCATATAGAGATTAGACATCATTTTCTTAGAGACCATGCACAAAAGGGTGACATTACACTTGAATTTGTAAACACAAAAGATCATTTTGCCGATATATTTACAAAACCTCTAAGTGGAGAACAATTTGTTGATATTAGAAGACAACTAGGGGTGATTTCTTTATGATCTAATGATTTCTTAATGAATTCTTGATAAATATACCTTCTGATTGCATGAATTTCACGTCATATGCATCATATAGACATACTTAGATAAATGGTCAATTTTTGACCAAAAATCAAAATTCCCTTGGCATTGGGCATAAAAAATTGGGGATTTCAACTAAAAAGGGCAATGGGAGGATCACGAGATGAGAAAATGCACAAAATGAGAAAAGTCAAACTACGTTGACCATTGACCAGACGGTCGGCTGGATCAGGACCGATCGACCGATTCATCGAGGCCAAACAACCTTTGAGGATGAATTCTCAGGGGATGAGTGGCTAGGTTTTACGTTTCTTGGAGTGATGGAAGCTAGGTGAAAGACCCAAATGCAAAGATAGGAGTTGTCCTTGCTTTAAATGAAAGTAGTTGTTAACCATTAATGGTCTTTATTTCAAGGTTTAGCTTTAAATCCCTTAAAATCACATTGAATGGCCAATACTTGGTAAGCTT
This sequence comes from Vitis riparia, assembly GCF_004353265.1. Lineage (NCBI taxonomy): Eukaryota > Viridiplantae > Streptophyta > Magnoliopsida > Vitales > Vitaceae > Vitis > Vitis riparia. Next base: position 3,629,912 of record NC_048444.1, read on the forward strand.
TTCGGATTCTATGGATGCTTATTGCTAGATCCATGGATGTCTATTAGTTATCATTTACGAGCCATTGGAAAGTGGTTCAAAGTGAGGGTCTTTAGTGTTTGAAGCCATTAATGGGAAACAACTATCATTTTTCATGAACCCTTTGGATCAAATCTTAATTGCTAAATATAAAATCGGTTCGAGAGATAACCATCCTTTATGTTATTGTCCCCAACGCGAGGAAAAGATCTAGAATCTCCCCATTTGTCTAAGGAACCCGATTCTAGTGACCTAAAGCTCCAAGAGACATTTTCTTTGTAGTTAACTTCACTTATTATTTTTGCTTAACTTAAAATCAATTTTTGCAACCACAATTCCTTTTTCTTTGAAAGCTAATTTTCATAAGGAAAAACACAATTTTATTTCCTTTACTAAAGTCAACTGTACGATGAAAACCCATCCCTATATATGGACGATCCTAGAGCCACTATAGTATGCTAGTTATGCTACCCTGTGTAAAGTGATTTAGGTTTTATAAATTTTGTTGATAACACCTGTCTGGGCCAAAATCAAATGGCATGACTACAATGGCAACGAATCAGTTGGGAATTTAAAGAGCCTCCCGTGCTTCATTTTCTCCACTATTCTCCTCCATTTCTTCAAGGTTCTTCACATTTCTACTTCCAGAAACCAATTTGGGCAAAATATTGGACCGATTACAGGCCTTGGAGTGGATTTTGGGACAATCAGAGGCTAGGGCTTTGGTTTTGGGATGACTTCTTCTTCTTCAGTGTGCATCACAGTCGATTACAACCCATTTCCGTGCGCCTAAGGCTTTTGGTTGTACTCGTTTCTCTCTCCACCAATTTCTTTTTCATTATTTCGTTTCTTCTTATGGCTCCTAAAAGAGAGACGATTGCCTCTAGGGCATAGGACAAGCGCCCTACTGAGCCGTCTTAGCTTGCTCAGACGAAGGCTCGCCGAAAAACAAGGCTTGACACAACTCTTTTTAGTTCAGTAGAGGATTATCATAGGTACAAGTAGAAGTTCGCTCAGAGGAAAGTAGTTCCAAAGAGAAGTATCGATTTCTCCCAACTACAGCATTTCAGGTTTGAGGGACTTTTCGGAAGAATGGGGTGGCTGCCTGTAGTGACTATATTGAAACCGATTTTTTTGACATTAGTGAGAACATTCTATTCGAGAGTGACATATGGACTTGGTGGACCGATTATTTCCACTGTTAGAGGTGTTGAGATCCAATTGGACCTAGAGAGCATCTCTCATATTTTAGATATTCCTTCATTTGGACCCAGGGTATATGAGTCCAAGACTTGGCCCACTGTGCTGATCAACCGAGTTCTTCATCACATGATCTGCTCCATCCTACTGCCACAAGGCGAGCACCGAGATGAGGTCTCCTACATTGAGGCATTCCTTGTAGACTCCATTCTAACAGGGAAATGGATTCACATGGGATATCTGATGATGATGCACATGATATCATGCTGCGAGAGCACGACCCACGTACTCCCCTATGGCCGCTTACTCACTCGAGTATTCAAGGATATTGGGGTCGATTTAAGTAAAGAGACAAATTTCGAGGCCCCTAGTATTTATGATACATATGATGAGCAGTCTTTGGGGCAGATGAAGTTTGAGAAGGCCCCTGATGGCTCCTGGGTTAGGAGAGTAGAGTGACCACCAACACAGGCCCAGGAACAAGAGTAAGTGCATCCCAGAGTAAAGGATGAGACCGAGATCCGAGAGATGGAGTGTGGGTGATTACTACTCAAAAAATACTCTTTTTATAGCTTGAAACTAACTGTTTTAAACAATTTTGAGTAGTACTTAATACTTTTTAACTCAATTGGCACATTAAGGAACCTAGCAAGGGTTACTAATAAGTTTTTGGCAAGTTTTGATGTTTTTGGTAGCTTTTTTATCATTAAAACAAGCCAAGAATGAGGGAGAAGTTGGTGAAATCCATGGCAAAGCAAGTTAAAGCTCAAATACATGAAGAATCCAAGCTTTGGAGCACTTCATAGCCCTTTACCAAACCAATCAGAGATGCAAGGAAGAAAATCAGAGGAAGAAATCCAACAATCAGCAGTTTCGCATGGCTATGCGAAATTTCGCACACCATGCGAAACCACTTGAGGCAGCCAAGGATTTCGCACACCATGCCAAATTTCGCATGGTATGCAAAATCTTCCTATGCATCGACTCCGTTAGATTTTTATCTTTAGATATTTTGTGTAATTTCCTAGTTTCTCCTTGTAACCAACCTAGATATTTTCTTTTATATCTATTTTTTTATCTTTTAGGTAGCTTATATATAAGGAGAGAGACGGAGGTATATAAATATGTATGTTTTTCATTAAACACTTGTAAATTTCCCGTAGTAAGAAATATACAGAGTTTTTGCTCTGCCTTACCTTCTCATTTTATTTTCACTTTTCTTTCTAGCCAAGCAACCTCTGAGGATGATTTTTCAGGGGATGAGTGGCTAGGTTTTACGTTTCTTGGAGTAATGGAAGTTAGGTGAAGGACCTGAATGCAAAAGTGGGAGTTGTTTTTGTTATAAATGATAGTAGTTGTTAACCATCAATGGTTTGTATTTCAAGGTTTAGCTGTAAATCCCTTAAAATCACCTTGAATGGCCAATACTTGATAAGCTTTTTAGATTCCATGGATGCTTATTGCTAGATCCATGAATGTCTATTAGTCATCATTTACGAGCCATTGGAAAGTGGTTCAAGGTGAAAGTCTTTAGTGTTTGAAGCCATTAATGGGAAGCAATTACCATTTCTCATGAAACCTTTGGATCAAATCTTAATTGCTAAATATAAAACCAGTTTGGGAGATAACCATCCTTTATGTTATTATCCCCAATGCGAGGAAAAGATCTAAAATCTTCCTCTTTGTCTAAGGAACCCGATCCTAGTGACCTAAAGCTCCAAGAGACCCTTTCTTTATAGTTAACTTCACTTATTGTTTTAACTTAACTTAAAATCAATCTTTGCAACCACAATTCCATTTTATTTAAAAGCTAATTTTCATAAGAAAAAACACCATTTTATTTCCTTCATTTAAGTTAACTATACGATGAAAACCCATCCGTGTGGATGATCTTAGAGCCACTATACTATGTTAGCTATGCTACCCTAGTGTGAGGTGATTTAAGTCTTATAAATTTTGTTGATAACACCCATTTGAGCCAGAATCAAATGGCATGACTGCAATGGGGACAAATCAGTGAGTTAGATCCTCAAAGAGGCTTTGAGTAAAAAGAACTTGAGCTTGACATCTCTCCACTCCAGTCTGAGGGTGTTCAGTTTGAGGCCACATTCCTTGAGCCAATGATGTCTGAGTCGGCTTACACAGCGGGACCATCTTCTCAGCCATCCATCACCAAGCCTCCTCACACCGAGATATCACCTCATCAGACATTCACGCTCCTAATCATGCGCCTTAGATGGATTTATTTGCTCAGATCAGCTCACTTGGCACTAGCATAGAGGAGCTTGCAGTAGTCAGTGATACTCAATTCTATTCCATGGAGGATCGCATGGATCAGTATCATACTGGCTTCACTTCTCAGTTTGAGTATCTACAACAGAGATTTAAGCGTATAGAGGATCACATGGATCTACAGCAGGTTGCATTTGATCATTTCCAACAAAGGATTGAGTGCATTGAGAGTCGCCAGGAGAGTCAGCATGAGGAGATGATAGCTTACCTCTACTCCGTGTTTCCACCTCCTCAGCCTTGATTTCATCGAGACCTCCTTCGTTTCTTTTTTATGTTGCCAAAGGAGGAGAGATATCTAGGATCTAGAAGACCTACATGCATATCATTGTCATATCTGTTTGGATTAGCTTATATGTTTATGTTTCATGTACATTTGACTTTATTATATATATATATATATATATATATATATATATATATATATATATATATATATATATATATATATGATATGTTATTTTCATGATTTACATTGTTTCCTATTGAAAATTCGCATGTCTTGATTATCTTGGTTTTACATTCATAAATTTTTATTGATTGATCCATGATTGGTTTGAGGGGGAGATCTTTTTCCTTTTCTTAGATAACCAAGGTTTGTCATCATAAAAAAGAGGGAGATTATTAGCCCAAGGGTTCTCCTAATCAGGTTTTGATGATAACAAATCATGGTTAAGTGACTAATTGGTTTGAATGGTAAAAAATCTTGGGTATAAATTCGAAAATTCATCAAAGGACCAAATGGATACAAGATCAAGACTTTTGGAAGACTTTTAATCATAGGAAAAAAAATGTAAGATGAATGCATGGGTACACTTAGGGTTTACATATCTTTTTATGCATATTTGGAAAACTCAATTTGTTATTTAAAGTTGCAATTTCATTAAAACCCGAGTTTTATCAAATGTACCTTAGGCAAAACGTTTCAAAATTGGCATATTAATTTACCTAAAGACCTTGCCTAAGTGTTATAAAATATAAAAAAATGAAAAAGATAGGTATTCGGGGCTAAAATGATGAACCGATTGAGACTCTAGCTAACCGGCTCAACTGATTGGGGAACCGGTCGACCAGTTGCCCTTGTCCAATCGAGGAGTGTCAAAAACATTCTCTCTCTTCTAGTAGCCTTCCCTTCTTGGTTAAGGTTCCCTCATTCCCGATCGAGGTTCTCTCCTTCCCGGTCAAGGTCCAGTCGAGGCTCTAGCTAACCGGCTCAACCGGTTGGGGAACCGGTCGATCGGTTGCCTTTGTCCAGTCGAGGAGTATCAAAAATAATCTTTCTCTTCCAGTAGCCTTCTCTTCTCGGTTGAGGTTCCCTCCTTCCTGGTCAAGGTCCGATCAAGGCAATGGTAACCTGCCAAAGTATTAAATGCTCCAATGGCTAGTGAATCGGTCGACCCCCAGCTCGACCGATTAAGGCTGCTTTTTGTTGTTCTTAGCTCCCAAGCTTAGAAACCTATAAATTGAGAGCTCCACTTCATTTATGACAAAGAGAACACTTGAAATCATTTATCTACCTACTTGTTCTTGCCTTAAAAGCTCTCATTTCCTTCTTAGTGCATTAAATCCTCACTTGCATATCTTTTAGTGCACCCTTGTGAGTCATCCTAGCTTTATTTTGTATTTGAGCTATCATTGAGCCAGGTTGAGGGATTCATTCTTGTAAAAACTAAGTGTTAAAGCCTTCAAGAGGTTTGAATCTTGAAGAGATTGTGTAAGAGCCCATTGGAACCAGAATTCAAGTGTAAGAAGATTGGAAGCTTGGTTGAAGCTTCAAACTAATGGAACCCTCACTCGGTTAGGAGATTGAAGAGAGTGGACATAGGCAAGGAAGTGTCGAACCACTATAAAATCTAAGTTTGAATTCTCTAACTCTATCTCTTTATTTTTTATTATATTGTGTTTGAATATGTTGTGTTGAAAAAGTTTTTGAAAAACCCAATTCACCCCCCTCTTGGGTGTTTTTCTTATTTAAGCATAACCTTTATTTTCTCAAAGAGTATTGACACTACAAAGGAAGGGTAGAGAAAAATGTGAAAAGGAAAAAAATTGCATCATCAAATACTCAGAGTTGTGAAATAAGTACTTTGGTTGAAAACAAAATCTTGTACAGTGAGGTAACAACAATTGCAGAAGACAAAGATTTGTTAGAGTTTGGTTAATGAACTCAACAACAACATGACACATGACTTCTTATAGAGAATGGTTTCACCAATATGAACCTAGCTATCTCAAGAGGATTAGTGTAAATGGGTAATAATCATGCCTTAGAGATTGTTGACATTAACTCTACCAAAGTAAAGATGGATGATGATATGATTCACATTATTCTAGAAGTATGACATGTGAAAGGCTTAAAGAAGAATCTGCCATCAATGGGACAATTGGATGACCTTGGATATGAATTCCATGCTAAAAGGGGAATCATGAAGGTTATCAAAAGTGCTCTTGTGATGCTAAAAGTAGATAAGATTGCTGCAAATTTGTACATGTTGCAAACTTGGTCACTTGTCAGAAAAAGGATTGCAAATCCTCTTTGATAAAAAATTGCTTTCTGGACTCAAAACTATAACCTTACCATTTTGTGAGTATTGTGTTATCAATAAGCAAGCAACACATTATGATTTAGTAGATCTATTATAAGAAGTAAGGGCATTTTAGACTTGATTCATTCTAATGTTTGGGAGTCACCGGTCATATTTCCTAGGGGCACAAACCATTTGGTGTTGTTTGTAAATGACTAGTCCATAAGATGTTGGGTTTACCCCATCAACAGAAAGTTAGATGTCTTTCCATTATTCAAAGCCTTTAAAGCGTAGAGGGAACTTGAAAGGAGAAAAAATATTAAATATTTGAGGATAGACGATGAAGGAAAATTTTGTAACTAGGAGTTTGATGTATTTTGTAGTTAAGAAGGCATACAATGATAGATAACTATTGCTTAGACTCCACAACAAAATGACATAGTAGACCAAACAAATAGAACTCTAGTAGAAATAATGAGAGCTATGTTAAAGATTGTAGGACTACCCAAAACATTTTGGGTTGAAGTAGCCAAAACTTCTTACTATATAATTAATAAATCTCCATCAACAATAATTGAGATAAGGACACCTATGGAGATGTGGACTAATAAGCCAACAAACAATTCCTTCTTAAACATATTTAGGTGTTTTGCTTATGTGATGTATAATGACCAAGATAGAACAAAGCTAGATCCAAAATCCAGAAAATGCATATTCTTGGGATATTCTAATGAAGTAAAGGGATATTGTCTGTGGGATCCTATTGCCTGTAATGTTATCATCAGTAGAGATGTCATTTTTATAGAAAACATGTTACAAAGTGAAGAATGAGATAACACACTAATGAAGAAGACATATACTATAAGTTTCATTGGAAACAAACAGTCAAAACAAGAATAGCCAGAACCTTTTGAAGTAGTTCCAAAGCATAATGAACAAATACTAGTTGAGGTTGAGACACCTAAAGTGCAGTAATCAATCCAAGAAAGAAGAGAACCTTCTTGGCACTTAAAATTTGGTATAGTAATTAATGTTGCATATTGTCTCCTTTAGAAGATAAAGAACCTTCAAATTATCAAGAGGTCATAAACAGTCCATATTCATTTTTATGGATGACAACAAAGCAAGAGAAGGTTTCTCTATTGTGCCAGTGACATATTTGGTTGCACAAGGTGACAAGTTTGTCGCAAATTGACAGTTGAAAGAAACAGACTGAGCGAAATTGGCCAGCCTAAAAAATATTATGAAAATAATTTTTTCTGAAAAACTTAATTAACACTAATTTATGCCCCGGCTACTGGTATATTTATGAATTACAAAGCTAATCAGATAGATTCTGCTACTGAGGAACCCTTATGAGTGGAAAGCAATAATGTTATATGCACCAAATTTTTTTCCAGTTATTTCCATTGTACTTTTTGACAACATAGACTAATACTTGATCCTGTTAATGGGGAAAAAGAATGCATATGAAGTCATTCATCTAATCTTCATTTCATAGTAGTTCAAATAACAAGTAAATGCAAAGTTGTTCAAGCCCAACACCTAAAACTACACAACATAAAGCCATAAACCCTATAAGAACCTTTAATTTCTAACCTTTTGCTCTGTCCAGACTCCCTTAGTTGGTCGCTTGGCAGGCCCAATCACCCTCTTATATATACAATAATACCAAACAATATCACAAAATTTATGTCATTCCATAACCATTAATGAAATAAACAAAGGAATTAGTACCAGTCTTCATGATCTACTCTCATACGTACTTTTCCAATTTTCTAATTGGAATACACCTTACCATAACTAGGTTCAGATGCAACCAGTTTCCTTAAATACATCTAATATAAAACAATAATAACAGTCTAAACCATAAAACTTTAAATACTAAACTACATGGTATGAAGCAATCAAATTTCTTAATATTAAACTTTGCTTGGATAGTGAGAAATCATTGGAAAATAAAAGTAATCAAAATAAATCTCCACTACTTAAGTCCAGTAATAGCCAACAACTTTTATGCAGTCAACCATCATCTATGAATCTTAAACACCGCTTTCTGAGATCAAAATCATGAAAATATAAACTTAAATGGCATAAGCAACAGGGAAGCAATAACATAGCAAAAACAAAAATAGTTCATTTCCCTACATTTGAGTCTAAAACATTATAAATTTATACAAAAGAATCCAAAAACAAGATCTAAATAGAACACACACAAAGTAACAAAGGTTTAGGTTAGAGAATTTTCAAAAGAAAATTTGAAGGGGAAAAAATTGAATTCCAGACTTCTCATTAGAACATTATAAAACAAACAACAGCTTTTGTGTGGGGTCCAAAAATCTCAATAGCTTTTAAGCTTCTAGTTGTTTGTGGAGGCTCACTGATTAAGGGTGAGGACGGTGAGTGTTGGTTAGGAAGTGTATTTCCTAAGACACCTCCAATAAGCACTATTGTATTTCCAATTATAAGTTAAAAGGTCACATCAAATAATGATGCTTATAATAAGTATAATAATATTAAGAAAATTAAATTAAACAATGCACTTTTAGTAAGCACCATTATATATCCCATTATAAGCTAAATCATGACGCTTTATGAAAGTGCCATGAAATGAAGCTTCATGGTTTTGAATTTTCATTGTAGCGTTTGCAGTTTGTATATTTTGATAATAAAAAATTCTATGAGGAATAAGAAAATTCGCTGGTGCCAAATTCGCGGGACCCAGATCTCTCTTTTGATTCAAAAGTAACTGCTGGGGACCACCCAAAAGAATAAAATCGTGAAACAAGAAGATGATCAGTCACGAAAGCAAGTCTTGGTCCAAAGTATTTGAATTTTAATTACGGCGGAAGTAAAGAGTTAGATTCAGTGAGGCTCGCTTTATTCGTTTGTGAAGGGTATATAAAGGGCAAGCAGTCTGCAAAAGGAACACAAGCCATCTTCTCCTCTTCCGTTCTGCCTCAAAATCTTAGCTACTTGCCTTCTTTTGCATACCCAAAACGGTGACTACCAACAAAGCCATCTAAGGTCCATTGCAGCAAATGGCCAAAGAATTCAGTAACCCAACTCCCATGCAGCAAGTGAACAACCCATCTCCGATGCAGCAAGTGATCAACCCAGCTCCGCTGCAGCAGGTGTTGAAGCCAGCAGAAACCACCAAAATCAACCCAGTTCCCTTACAAAAACTGATCAAGCATGATAGGAGTATGATAACCATGTCTGATGACAACATGATGGTGAAACAAATTCACGCAACCCATGCTCCTGATGGCCGAGAGTTTGATGTTAAGCCTCTTTTCCAACTCGTGGAAGACATTCTGAATCGGGCTACACCGGGTGTTGATCCCTTAATTTCGGTATAACACTCCTATAACCTCTTATGTAGTAAGGGCCTAATGTTTCTGCCAGTTTCTTTTGTTCAGGCTGCTTTTAATTACTTGACCTTGTTCATTTATCTACATCTAAAATATTTTCAGAATAACAAACTTTTTACTGCCGAAGTCCACCTTTTTCCTACTATATGTTTTGAGGATAACATCTATTTCAAAATTTCAACTCCTTCACAATAACACTCTTCTTCTTTTTCCAAATGCTCGAGCTGCTTCCATGGGGTGAAATCATTTAATTCAAGAACATTAGAACTTCCCCGTTTTAGTTTGTTGTGTTAGTTAAGAGCATATGCAATTGACAATCCTAATTAATGAAGGATACTTGGACGAAAGGGTATGCAGATACAAATTTTCTATGCATTTATAGTAGCTAATCCACTCGTGATTTCATTGCAGGCTGCCCAAACACGCATTGAAACTTCTGATGATAGGACAAATCAAGCCAGTTTCATTGCTTTGCTCGAAGCACTGTCGTTTACCATTGATCGAATTTCCTGCGAGGTTATTACAAAGAACTACTGCAAAAATTCATTTCTTAGAATGACATGCAGAAAACTCATCCCTTATGCATTATACACATGGCATGATTACGTTTTATTTGTTTCTTTACAATGACATGTGATCAATCAATTATGTATTCAGATAGCATACAAGAGTTTGGGCGGAGGTGACGCTCATGCAACGACACTCTCTATATTTAACCTGTTAACAAGCTATTCATGGGAAGCAAAGCTGGTGCTAACCCTATCAGCTTTTGCGGTGAACTATGGTGAATTCTGGCTCCTTGCTCAGATCTATTCATCCAACCAACTTGCGAAATCAATGGCAATCCTTAAGCAAGTGCCCACCATCTTGGAGCACTCTGGTCAACTGAAACCACGGTTTGATGCTCTTAACAATCTCATCAGGGCTATGGTGGCAATTACCAGGTGCATTATTGAGTTCAAGGAGCTCCCGTCCATGTATATAAGCCAGGACGTACCAGCATTAGCAACAGCAATGACCCATATCCCCACTGCTGTTTACTGGACCATCAGGAGTGTTGTGGCTTGCGCAACTCAGATTACAACCTTCACTAGCATGGGCCATGAGTATGTTATATTCTCTTTGCTGATATATGATGCTTCAATCTTTCAACCTTAGTAAAGCAACGTACTGCCAACTAAATATCTTTTCCATTTGCTAATTTTCCAAATACAAAAAATAAATGCCTCTGATTTTGTGGAAGAATTATATGATATGCCACTTAATCCATTGGGAATGCTGGTTAGGCAACAATCATTTTACTTATGACAATTGCAATGATTTTAGGTACTGGATATCTGCTACAAATGAGGCATGGGAACTGTCCACCATGGCTCACAAGATCAATAGCATACTGGATCTTCTGAAGAAGCAACTTACTCTTTGTTACCAATACATAGGTAAGACCACCAACCCTTTCCAAATTTATGGAAGCAAGTGTTGCACAGCTAATGTAAATACCAATGAAATGGATTTTAAATCTGACAAGGGATTGCTGTTTGATGCAGATGATAAGCGGAATGCTGAAACTTTTCAAATGCTTCTGAATCTTTTTGAGAGTATTCACATTGACAACATGAAAATTCTCAGGGCACTGATTTCTCCCAAGGATGACGTGCAGCCACTGCTTGAAGGCTCTACAAAGAGAAGGGTTCACTCTACAAACATATCACTGCATTACTGCATTGGCAGTAGCACTATTCCATGAAACTGTCATATATCCACTTCGTTACTACTAACCTAAAGTTCTAACTTTAATGCCGCAGGTTAACATAGATGTGCTGAGGAGGAAGAATGTTTTGCTGCTTATATCAGGCCTATCCATCTCCCATGACGAGCTTTCAATTCTGGATCAGATCTATAATGAGTCTCGGGACCACGGGACTAGGATGGAGAGTCAGTACGAAGTTGTGTGGATCCCAGTTGTGGACCGCTCAGTTGTGTGGACAGATGCCATGCAAGATCGGTTTGTGACTCTGCAGGCCACAATGCCATGGTATTCAGTCTACACTCCTACACTGATTGATAAGGCAGTCATCAGGTTCATCAAGGAGGTGTGGCACTTCCGGAACAAGCCCATCCTTGTGGTGCTAGATCCACAAGGAAAAGTGGTGAGCCCTAATGCAATCCACATGATGTGGATATGGGGGAGTACCGCCTTCCCGTTCACTAGTTTGAGGGAGGAAGCTCTTTGGAGGGAAGAGAGTTGGAAGCTTGAGCTGCTGGTGGATGGTATTGACCCAACCATACTGAACTGGGTAATTCACCTTCACCAATCTAAACACACATCTTTACATGTGGATGAATGACTTCACTTATCTGGAGATTTTATTTTATTTTTTTATCAGATCAAAGAAGGAAAATTCATTTACTTGTACGGAGGAACTGACATGGAATGGATCCGAAAATTCACAACCACCGCACGGGCAGTTGCATCGGCTGCACGGATCCCCTTAGAGATGGTGTACGTGGGACAGAGCAAGAAAAGAGAGCAAGTCCGGAAATGCACAACTGCCATTACTGTGGAGAAACTCAGCTACTGCTGGCAAGATCTTACCATGGTCTGGTTCTTCTGGACCAGACTGGAAAGCATGATGTTCTCCAAGATCCAGCTAGGTAGTACTGTCGATGTCGACCCTACGCTGCGGGAAATCAAGAAACTGATCAGCTACGACAAGGAAGGAGGATGGGCTGTACTCAGCAATGGATCTTTTATATTCGTCAATGGCCACAGCAGCGCTGTTTTGCTCACCTTTACCGAGTACAATGCATGGAAAGACGACGTGCCCCAAAGGGCTTCGACATAGCTTACATGGATTACCATAATAAGCTTCATAGCGATTCTCGGCCCTGCTGCCGTTTGAGTTCCCTAGCGAAGTTGGAAGGATTCCGGAGAACATCAAGTGCCCAGAGTGCCTCCGCATCATGGAGAAGTACATCACTTTTGGGTGCTGCCATGACGAGAACGCCATAAGCGCACTCTACTAAGCCTCTACTTCTGTTTTGCATATGATGTATGCATGTTGCCTGTTACTGAAATAATTCCATGCGTGTGTTTATTTGTTTTCCCCTTCCTGTTTTTCCGTGTGATGTAATAAGATTTTATTGTCTCGTTGCATCCACATGATGTGGAAGGAAGCACCTTGTATACTCCATGTCGTTATTACTATTAGATGTTGGAGTTTCCTTTAAATATTATCCTTGTTTTGATCATGCTTATGTGTTCCCACGTAGTTGTCACTATACAATTCAGAACCGAAACTGAAGACCAATAATACGTTCATATATAACTCACAATATTATGATTCCCCATGTTTGAAATGTTGGAATATAGAATAGATTCAGATAAAGGGAAAAAGCTTGTTTTTATACAAAGAATTTGTAAAATTTAAATTTAATTAATACACTAATTACCCAAAGATAATTAGGATTTTGTACACCTTTTGATCAAAAGTATTATCTTAATTAATTATTTGACCATCTAGAAACAAAGTGGGTACTGATTAATTTTGATCATCATAAGTATTTTTGACTTGAAAATACATAAAATTTGAATTATTTTTAAAGGTTTTCATTTTATGTATTATTTTTTTTAATTTGTGCATGAAACCCACCTTTCCACACATCCTCTTTATTACTACATTTAATTCACTATAAGAAAAAACGTTAACCATGACGTTTTTTAAGTGTCAAGAAATATATTCAATGGCGCTTCCCCAAAGCGTCATCTACTAGTCTGTTATAATAAATATTTGCCTACAATGACGCTTCTAGAAAGTGTCATTAAAGAGAACCTTGACGCTTAAAAAAAGTGTCATAATTGGTTATATCAAACTACATTGACACTTTTATAAGCGCCATTGTTGAGTAGAAGAAACCTTGACACTTTCTATAAGTGCCATTGTTTAGCAGTTTCAAATATCGAACTATAAGGACACTTTTAGAAAGCGCCACTAAAGAGAACCTTGACATTTAAAAAAGTGCCATTGTTAGTTGTTCACACTACATTGACATATTTATTAGTGTCATTATTGGGTTGTATAAATGTTACTGGTGGTTACTCTCATTCCTTGACACTTAGTAAAAGCATCAAGGAAGATAATTGTTTAATTTTAAATTTAATTTTAATTTAATAATTGTTGCACCTAATTTTTCACCTTCTATTGAAATAATGCATACACATAAGAAAAAAAAATTATGTACCAATGAAATTAGTTGTTGCACCTAATTTTTCACCCAGTAATACATTTCCAAATTGCAGTATTTAATCAAAAATAGAGAACTTGTATTTCATAAATAAGAAACACAAAAAAGCTAAAATATATTTTTAAAAAAATCATAACTTTAATGTTTAGTCCCTTAACATAGTCCATTTTTTCTTTACATGCAACCCAATTGTGCTTTGGTCTTTAACATACTCCTTCATGCTAGCTTATCCAACTACAAGGTTAATTTCCCAAAAAAGATGCTTTAGAGTGAGAATTTTAGAATTATAAGTGTTGGGATTGAGCCCTAGAAAGCATGACATGATGTAACATATTAAAATACATTTATAAATTTTATTTATTTATATTTCTTGGTTTCCCATTTATTATCCTATATGCATTAATTGGTTACTTAAGTATACGTGTCACATCACTTGCATTATACATAACTTGGGTGCATTAGGAGTTATACGGAAGATCCAAGTTATGGGTTCCTTGTAGAGTGATGAGTACTCCACAGTCGGATCATGGATTTAGGCAATTTATCTGAGAATGTAGTGTACTACCTCCTAATTGGTGAGACAACTTGTCTTGATGGTCAGAATGGTTTTCCCATAGTAAATGCACTAGTGTATGTGATACACATTAGACAAGACTTACAATGAATCATGATGTAAGGTTATCAACTATCATGATTCATCAAATTACTATAGTACATGGACTCTCAAACTTGAGAGAATATTGAGCATGTGTCAAAGTCAACAAGAGGCTTTGACATATAAATGAGACCCTAAAATAGTCATATATCCTTATAGATCAGGTCACTATTGATGGAGGCTGATGACAATAGGTATTCTCAATAGAGACGCCATGATATCTCATGAATTGAGATAATGTTTTTCCTTGAATGATTTAGAAGACTATGGGCATAGAATTTCTTTTAATAGAAATTTGGCATATGCTAATTGGAACTAGAGTATGTCAATTGATCACACAATAAGTGGGATCTGTAACTCAAGAATTGAAGAGGTAATCTTGATAAGTGATAAGATTACCTTATTAGACTACATACACTAGTTTATAGAGAGTCCACATATAGTAGATAGTAGGTCATAAACTCAAGGTTTGTCTCGTTGTTATTTGCATAAGGTATTAGAGCATAGTTGATTTTTTTTTTGTGGAATATTGAATCAACTTTAAAATTAGATTCTAAGATAACCAATACTCCTATGGGTCCTAATGGTCTCCACTATAAACTCATATACCAAGATGGCATGGTTTATGAGGGTTGGATTGACTTTAAGTTTACTCTGGTATAGAAGGATGTTTTCATAATTGCACATAGTTACATAAGAAATAGTGAGCAAAGTTTCTAGATTAGGCAAATTGATTAATTAGATGACCCTTTGTGGTTAATTAATCAATTATGACCCAGTTTAGATAATAAGTAACCCAAACCCTTGTGGGCTTAAGTTACTTAAGCCTAGTAGCTATAGAAATCCTATAAATACCCCCCTTAGGAGGTTAAGGTTTCCTAATGATTTTCCAGAGTCATCTTTCACTTTTAGATAAGGAAAAAAAAGGCAAGACATCTTCCCTTCCAAAATCCACTATTTAGAGTGCTAAAGTTGTGGCTTGAGTCATTAGGCGAAAGACTTCAGGTGTAATAGATCCAATTATGAATCGTTCTTCTTTAGTTTTATTAATCTAAATGGTTTTTAAAAGTCGTGTTTCCACTTAGATTAGTTCCTAAATAAGCCTATGGTAAATTTGCATATACCTATACGATCCAACATTTAGGAATAGAGAAATTTAGGGTTTCCTACAATAAAGAGACAAAAATGAAGATTGGCCAACATGTTTAATGGACAAACTTATGTCATTACTAATGTGAACTCTATCCTGGCTAGTGAACTCTTATATATGCTTCAAATTGTTAACATCACAAGTTATATGATTGGATGCACTAGAATTAGGGTAGTAACTTACATCATTGTAAAGTTCTAGGATGGCAATCATTGAACACATTAGAGAGGCTTGGTTTCAAAATGCATTGGCATTCTGAAAAACCGAAAGGCCCTTCAAAACAATAGTAGCAATTTAAAATCACATTCCCAAACTTCCCATACAACTAGCATTATTGTTTACCATTTGAATTCCAACATCTTCTATCTTTGCCTTGTCCATTAAAACCATTGTTAAAGCCTTGACTTTATTAAAGTCTCCATTAAACTCTCCTCTACTAAAATTAATTACCACCATAATTCTAATTAAAACTTTGACTAAAATTTCAACCTTGATTCCCATTGAACCCTTGACAAGAATTTTGTCTTTGTCCTTGACCTCCAAAGTTATTACTTTGCCACTTCTTCAAATTACCTTGTCCCTAAAATTTAGTAGCTATATTTGCACTTAGTGCAAAGTCCAAGGCCTTCTTGTTCTTTTCAAACCTTGCTTCTTGAGCCATTAATGAAGACTCGATCTCTTCTATAGTGTAACTATCCATTCTAAAGTTTATTAACACTATAAAAGGGATCATACTATGCAGTTAACCCATCATAAATAGCATCAACCTGATCTTTAGTAGAAAGAAAATGCCCTACTGATGCTAAGGAATTAACACAACTTTTAATCTTGGACAAATACTCATTAACAAGCAAAGATCTAATCCATTCATTGTATTCTAAAGTTAAGTTTTGAATTAACTAACCTTAGCCCTAGTTTAGGTAGAAAAATATTGCCCAAGCTTGCCTTAAACCTAGAAAGAAGTTTCACAACCTACCATTCAAGGGAGAATTGGTTTTGAAATTGATGATAAAAGCCACAACATAACAATTGATCTTATTATTCCCAATCAAGAAATTCTTGATTAAACATCCTAGACCTTGCATCTTCTTGCAACAAAAGCCTTTCTAGAATCTCACCACTACCAAAAATGAATCTTTGCAAACCATATCCTTTGATTGTCGAGACAACCTGTTGTTTCCAAATTCAAAAACTATTATTAACAAGTTTTACCAACAAAGAATAAGTAAAACTAATAGGTATGAACCTTGATAAAGAAGATGATGGATTTGTCACCACTAGAACTTGTACCATTGTCCCTAATGCTCGATTATCCTCTATTGAAAAAAAAATGCACTTTGATACCATGATAAAATTTTGAATCTAAACAATTTTCTAGGACAATAAAGTAAAGGAATGCTTAGGTTTAGAGAAATATTAGGAGAGAGTTTTGGAATTTTTGTCTATTCAACTAAAATCTATATCTATACTATCTAGTACAAATATAAAGGAAGATCTCTAACAAACTTGTAACCGACTTCAACAAGCTTTACGAATATAAACTATGCACTTAGCCAAGCTAACTATATGACTAAAACATAAAACTTCAACAAATTAATCTTTTGTCTTAACATGTGATATATTATATATACTTATGTCATAACTACTTGATAGTCTTATGTTATAACTCATTGTAGGTCCTATTCAATATGTAATCATACACATTAGTGTTAGGAATTTGAGGCTAATCCAAACTATGGTAATCACCCTAGAAGGGGGGTAAATAAGGTGATGGTCTCTTTTTCACAAATTTAAACTATGCAAAAATAAGAGACAATTATATGCAAACATATAATAAACAAAATAAACACAATTGAATATAATTTAAAAGAGTTAGGGAAGAGAGAGTGCAAACACGAGAGTTTATAGTGGTTCGGCACTTCCTTGCCTACGTCCACTCTCCTCAACCTCCTAACCGAGTGAGGGTTCCACTATCTTGAAGCTTCAACCAAGCTTCCAATCTCTTTACAATTGGATTATGGTTCCAATTCACCCTCTTGGACTTTTGGCTCCAATCACCCTTTACACTTCTTCAAGAGATATCCCACTCTTGAACAACCTCTCAAGTGATACCCCTCACTTGAGAAAATTCCTCTCAAAGATTTACAAATAAAATGATCTCTCAAAAATCCTAGCGCAAGAACTTTAAGCTCAAATGATACAAGAGAAACTAGGATTGGATGGTGCACTAAAGATATGCAAGTTTTGGAATAATGGTGCACTCAAAAATACTCTTCCAAGGCTCAAATATAATCAAGAATGATTTGGGAAGGTTTTGTTCATTAAACAATGAAGTTCGGAGCCTTTTTATAGAAGAAAAAAGTCATACTAGCCGTTGGGGGTTCGACCGGTCGAGTTAGGGGTCGACCGGTTGACTAGTCGTTAGGAAAAGTGACCGTTGGGCCTCAACCGGACCTCAACCAGACCTCAACCGGTTGAGGTTCAACCTTGACCGGGAAGAGGAAGCCACTGGGAGAGAGAGAAACTTTTTGGCTCCCTCAACCGGTCCTTGACCAGACGAGCACAACCAGTCGACTGCTTGAATCGGTTGAGCCTTTTTTTTTGCTCAACACTCAACCTTTTTCAACTTAAAACCTTTTAACACAAGTTTGAAAATCATTGAACACAAGGTTTTAGTTGAAAACATGAAATCATCCAATTCTTAAGATATTTAAAACAATATTACTCTTGGATGATTTTAGTGCATAAATAAATAATGAAATGCATGAAAGTCCTAGTGCACCAACAACCTTACAAAGAGATCTTAAGAAGCTTTAGTCTTGAAAAACTCTTCTCTTTGAGGTGGTCTTTTTCTTCATGATTTCTCCTTGGCTTGATTTGTCTTTGGATTGCCACTTTGGAAGTCGTCTTGCCTAATCACACTTAAAATGTAGTCATTAGTTCTAAACCTTGTTTTGTTATCATCAAAATCAAGATTAACCAAACCTTGTTTTCACAATTAGTATACTCACCATGGGAACCTCATTTTAATAGCCAAAACTAGTCATCCTCCAATTAGGAAGTAGTGCACTATAGGATTGCTTAGGTCCACGAATTGGTTATGGACAAATCATATACTTGTAAGAAACTCATGACTTGGATCTTCAATGCAACTCCTAATACACCCAAATCATGTACAATACAAAAGATATTAGGTAAGAATTCTCATGAAGTATAATGTATAGAATAAGGATAGATAGAAGTAAAACTGAAATGTCATCAAATAAATAATGGATTTCAAATTTATTATATCATGTTATGATTTTAAGAACTCTATCCTAACAATTTTCTCATCATATTTTTCTTACTCAACAATTTCAATCCACCAAAATTAAAATGTCTAAATCTTAAGCGTCAAATCTATGAGAAATCATTAACACAAGATTTTTAACATTTTACAACATCATTTTGAATGTTTAACAAAACATTTTATTTCTTGTCATAGGCACATTAGCAATTAAATTGGCATGTTGATCTCTTATTGAAAGGCTTTGTTTTTTATATGAATATTATAGCTTTTTTCTAAAAGTTAACCCAAATTTAATATATGATTTTTCATGTTGTGCACATAGTAAACATTCTAGATAAATTGATGTCTTTTATTTTTTAAACGAATTAGGATTTTGTCTTTGTCTTTTATTGGAAGTTTGGATGCATCTCAAAAAAATATGGCCACTTTCCTATTCATCAAGCTTCACAAACATATTTTTGAAACCACACATGTGATTGTTTGCTCCAATGTCAAGGTACTACGTGTTTTTCTCTTTGTTTTCTCCTTTATACGCCAACAACACAATAGATTTTTCTTGATCTTTCTTTTCAACATAGGTGGTTTGTCCTTTCATATTATTAGTGGAACTTCTACATTCATAAGCATAATGACCATATTTGTTATAATTATAATATTGAATTTGGGTTTTATCATATTTTCCCCCTTTATTTTGCCTTAATTATTTGATGAATTAAAATTACCCCTTTCTCTATTGTCATGACCACATCCACAACCATAGTTATTCTTACCTTTTTCATTAAAAAAAAAAAAATTCCATTCTCGTTTAATGAAAGTTTTGTTTGAAGAACTTGTTCTAATTTTTCTTGGTTATTTCTTACTTGATAGACTGATGGTGAAAGCTTTCTTGTCTCTTGTCCTCATATATTTCAAAAAATCCCTTTGATTTAAAGACTGTAGTTTCATCTTGTGACTCTTTATAGCTTTTTTCTACAACCTTCCATGCATCTTGTGAACCATGTCTTTGTCTTGATACTCCAATTGTTTGTCTTAATTTGTTAAGTTAGAGGACTTGAAATGAATACATCCCACTTGCCATCTTTCCACGTGGCTCTAATACCAATTTGTTGGATATGCAGAAGCTCATATACCAATTTGTTGGAGTAATAGGGTTGATAGAAAAACACAAACAATTACAAAAGAATTAAAACTTTATCATATTTCATCACTTTTTCTTATTCAAATATTATATAATCTCTTATTTATAAATAATCACACTTAACAAAATAAAAAATCCTAATAATAAACTATGACTTGACAACTCAAAAATAGAAAGTAAAATAACTACTCAAAATAAAATATTCGTCTCAGCCAAGGTGGATATGGATGTCCACTGTCAAGACACAGAATTCTCCTTCCTTTAAATTTAGATTCGTAATTTAAAATAAATAAAACCTGAGCAAAAAAAGCCTCGGTCAAAACTCAAATTGAAATTGAAGCAAGGAACCAAAATCTTCTTTCCCTTTTCACTTCTTAATATTTTTGGAAAAGTAATATTCTCAATTATGATTGCTCTGAAAAGGATGTCAAGTTGGCAAGCGAAGTATCATTATCATTCGTTGCAGCCACTCAACGGCTACGATCTCATCATGTGATATTGTATTTGTATATCCCCATGGCCCTTTCCAGGGGTTCATTTGATGCCAACCATGTGATTCACTGCCCAACTAAAGAATCATTCGAATAAAAGATATAGGTCAGAAAAATGTTTTTCGATGAGTAATTTTATTCTAGTTGCACAGGTCGTACAAATTTTAGTCATCAAACAGTAGTAGAATCCTGATTTGGATCCAAATATAGAGGCAAATGTTCATGGTTTCTGGACCCATCCATAGGAATAAAGGGATGGGACAAGGGCGCAGGGGGCATGGTCACAAAAGCAAGCCAAGTCTTGCTCGAAACGTTCTGCATGGCATTTAAGTACAGTGGAAGCAAAGAAGTTGATTCAGTTAGGCTAGCTAGCTTTATTCCATTTGTGAAGGAGCTTAAAAGGGTAGGCAGTTTGCTAGAAAGCACAAGCCATATTCCCCTCTTCTGCACCAGATCTCGAGTTTCTAAGCTGTGTCTGTTCACCCAACATGGCCAGCAAGATGGCACCGATTTCATTGCAGCAAACGATCAAGGGTGACAGGAGCATGATAACAATGTCCGATGACAATGCGATGATGAAGCAAATCCATGCAACCCATGCTCATGACGGCCGAGAGATTGATGTTAGACCTCTTTACCAGCTGGTGGAGGACATTCTCAATCGCTCTACTCCGGGGGTTGATGCCATTGTCACGGTAGAATAATCCTGTTCCTCTTCTCTAGTAAAACCTATTTGAAACAAAAATAAAGCTTAGTTGATGATAAAGGCGTTTGTACTTGAACTTGTTTAATTAGCAAAATAAGTAGTTGCTAGCTAAATCAACTTTTTATTCCATTGCAGACAAGCCAAACACGCGTGGAAGCGTTGGAGGATAGGACCCAACATGCCGGTTTCATTGCCATGATTGAGGCATTGTCGTTTACTATTGATCGAATTTCCTGCGAGGTAACTATGAAAATTCCTTCTTCTTTTTTTTTTTTTGTCCTTTATTTGTGAGATTATTTATGTTGACATTTGCTAGATGAGTTATGTATTCAGATAGCATGCAAGTGTTCGGGAGGAGGAGATGCTCATGCAACCACGCTCTCTATATTCAACATGTTAGCAAGCTATTCGTGGGATGCAAAGCTGGTGCTAACCCTAGCAGCTTTTGCTTTGAACTATGGTGAATTCTGGCTCCTTGCCCAGATGTACTCATCCAACCAACTTGCCAAATCAGTTGCGATCCTTAAGCAAGTGCCCATCCTTTTGGAGCACTCCGCCCTTCTGAAACCCCGATTTGATGCACTTAACAATCTCATCCGAGCCATGATGGACGTGACCAGATGCATCATTGAGTTCAAGGAGTTGCCACCAATGTACATCACCCAGGATGTACCAGCACTATCCACAGCAATGGCCCATATCCCTACTGCTGTTTACTGGACCATTAGGAGTATTGTAGCCTGCGCAACTCAGATTACAAGCCTCACAAGCATGGGCCATGAGTATGTCTAGCTTCCCTCTATATCCTTGCTAATATATCATGCTTAAATCCTTCACCTTTGTCAGCATTATATCAACTGCTACACATTGCCTACTACTTTTCCTTCTCCCGACGAAGCTAGTGAACAAATTCCCAAATTTTATGTGAAATTATATAGCATGGCGGAACTGAGTCTGAAGAAAGCTTGTTCAGAAGACACTAATTTCGTTAATTAACTTGTGTGGAATTTATTTCAGGTACGCAATATCCACTACAAATGAGACGTGGGAACTATCCACCTTGGCTCACAAGATCAACAGCATACTCGACCATCTGAAGAAGCAACTTTTTATTTGTTATCAATACATAGGTAAGACAAGTAGGCTATTCCAATTTTATGGAAGCAAGTCTTTCACATGCTAGTACTGCAAACCACAAAAATGAATTGTATAGCTGATGAGTGGTTTCTATCTAATGCAGAGGAGAAAAGGAATGTTGAAACGTATCAAATGCTTCAGAATCTCTTCCAGAGTATCCATATTGACAACATGAAGATTCTCAAGGCACTGATTTATGCCAAGGATGATATGCAGCCGCTGGTTGATGGCTCTACGAAGAGAAGGGTTTGCTCTCCAAACACATTACAGCATCGTCACTGAACTTCATGGACAATCATATATAGACTAATTACTGAAACCGCAAATACTACTATGAGTGATGATTCACACTCAGACCATATATATTTAGAAATTAAAATTTTAATGTAGGTTTTTCTTTTTTCTTTTTTTTTTTTGGTGCAAAAACAGGTTCACATAGATGTGCTAAGGAGGAAGAATGTGTTGTTGCTCATATCAGACCTAGACATCTCTCAAGACGAGCTCTCCATTCTTGAGCAGATTTATAACGAGTCCCGGGTCCATGCGACTAGGATGGAGAGTCAGTATGAGGTTGTATGGGTCCCAATTGTGGACCACTCTTTGGAGTGGGCAGATCCCGTGCAAAAGCAGTTTGAAAATCTGCAGGCCACAATGCCATGGTTTTCAGTCCACAGTCCTACTCTGATTGATAAGGCAGTCATCAGGTTCATCAAAGAGGTGTGGCACTTCCGGAACAAGCCCATCCTTGTGGTACTGGACCCACAAGGAAAAGTGGTGAGCCCTAACGCAATCCACATGATGTGGATATGGGGAAGTAACGCCTTCCCTTTCACTAGTTTGAGAGAGGAAGCTCTGTGGAAGGAAGAGACTTGGAAGCTTGAGCTGCTGGTGGATGGCATTGACCCAACCATACTGAACTGGGTAAATTCATGTTTCACCAATCTTACAGACATTTGCATGTGCATGAATGACTTGCTTGAACAGATCTGTTAATATACTGGGGGACTTTTTATTTGATCAGATCAAGGAGGGAAAATTCATTTACTTATATGGAGGGACTGACATGGAGTGGATCCGAAAATTCACCACCACAGCAAAGGCGGTTGCATCAGCTGCACGGATTCCCCTAGAAATGGTGTACGTGGGAAAGAGCACCAAAAGGGAGCAAGTCCGAAGATGCATAGCATCCATCACTGCAGAGAAACTCAGCCACTGCTGGCAAGACCTCACCATGGTCTGGTTCTTCTGGACCCGGCTGGAGAGCATGTTGTTCTCCAAGATACAGCTAGGGCAGGCGGACGACCAGGACCCCATGATGCATGAAATCAAGAAACTCCTCAGCTACGACAAGGAAGGAGGGTGGGCTGTACTCAGCAAGGGATCTTTTACATTTGTCAATGGCCACGGCACCACTATTTTGCCTACCCTTTTGGCTTACGAGGAATGGCAAGAGCATGTCGTCACAAAGGGTTTTGATATAGCGTGCATGGACTACCATAGCAAGGTTCACAGCGACTCTCGCCCCTGCTGCCGCTTCGAGTTCCTGAGCACTTCTGGAAGGATTCCGGATAAGATGAAATGCCCAGAGTGCATCCGCAACATGGAGAAGTACATCACTTTCCTGTGCTGCCACGACGACCATAACATAAAGTCAATCTACTGAGCTACCAAAATCCAGCATTTCTTTCTACGAGCAGGCATGCATGCCTGCTGAAATAATATCGTTGCGTCTTTTCTCCCCTTCTGCCTCTCCATTAGTGTAATCAGATTTAAGTGTGAAATGTGAAGTGACTACCACCCTGTTGGTTGGTAATCCGATGCCTCTTAATAAGATAAAATGTTATGTAATGTCAGTTTACTATTGACAATACAGTGATTATCATTAATTAATTTAAGCAGAACGATACATTGTCACTTTTATAAAAAAAAATCTTTTTCCAATTTTTTTTATTTTTATTTTGGGATTCATGAAAGGCCAAAGATGACATCTCTTACCTGCATGCTAGTCCTCTTCTTGTTCGTCAACGGGTGCACTTGTAATATCCCCCATTGGGAGAAAAAGTTTCTAAAACTAGGTGTAAGTATTGGTCCCTTTTAATCTTGTATATACGTTTTAAAACTG
Organism: Vitis riparia; assembly: GCF_004353265.1. NCBI lineage: Eukaryota > Viridiplantae > Streptophyta > Magnoliopsida > Vitales > Vitaceae > Vitis > Vitis riparia. The sequence goes on from NC_048444.1 coordinate 3,654,251, forward strand.
TAAAAGCCTCTTTGATTTCAGAGCAAATAATATCTACACGATTGGGGGTTTGTTAAGTCCTGTGAAGAGTATTTGTCTATTTGGTTCAGTAATCGCATGAGACACGATGAGAACATTGTATCACCATGGGGATGTTTGTGATATTCATATTGGATAAAGGAGAAAGTTTTTTATACTATATAAGTATGGATCTCTTTTAATCATGTAAACGAGTTTTAAAGTCGTGAGAGCTTCTTTGGGCTCAAAGAACAATATCTATATGATTGGATGTGGGTTATTAAAACACTCGACATATCAAAGAGGACTAGAAAGTGTGAATTTTACAAAGAATTTAAAGGTCTTAAATTTTTTTCCTTTGTACGATAATTAGGAAGATAAAATATAGATAGACTGATTTGGTTTGATTTTGGTAAATCTATTTTACAGCCATCATTTTATTCATTTTATTTTCTCTAATTTTACAAGGTAGTAGTCAATTATTTTCTGAAGTAAAGACTTCATCAGTTTAATGATTGCTTCTACCTTCTACTACCAAATAGTATTAGTGGTGGCAAGTTTTGTCTTTTGTCTTTCCTTCAGTCTTTATTTCTCTATTTTCCTTTTGAAATTTCAAGAATTTGGATTGCCTTCTTTTGCTTTGGATTTTTCTTAGAAAAGCAACTAATTTTTGTGTCTTTAGTTATAAATAGCAATACCTCACGTTTTGCATTTGGGTTAATGCAAATGGGAATCATGGCATTGTGGAGCTTCTCTTATATGGAGAGTGTTTTCCTTACGTTGGTATAACCTTTCTATCCTTCTTGAAAACAGAACATATATGAGCATTAATTAAGGAGCTTGGACCGGAAGCACCTTAATTCAGTAGGATTTTTTACAGGCAGCTAAGAGATTTCAATCTAATTTTTATGGTCTTTTATGAGGGCCATGAAGTAAAGATTAGTGGCTGCTTGAAGCTATTGAACAAAGTTGGGTGCGGCAGTCCTAGGATCCTATTTTTGGAGAGAGGGTAGCATTGAGCTCAAGAAAGGATAGGGAATTGTGAAGGCTGGCATCCTGAGGGGAGTGGTAATAGTAGGAAAAGCAGGTTACCAAAGGGGGGAGAAAGAAAAACCCACTAAACAAAGTAGGGAAAAACTTCAAAAACTGGAAAGAATCCCGTGAAGGTGAAGGAAGTGTTAGCAAGAAGGACCCTGAAACCACCTTTCTCATTCAAGAAAGCATGAGATAGAAATGAAAACTTGTCGGATTTCATAACTACAATGGAGTATATGGAAGAAAACTTACGCGAAGAAGGAGAAATGGAAGCTTTTGAATGGCGGTGGCAGCATTGAATGGCGACAACAGCACTCAATGTGGTACAATCAAGAGTTTTTTCAATTTTCAATTTTGGGAGATAGGGCTTTTTACTCTATTGAAGAATGGAAAACCAGAAGGAGTTTTTTTTTTTTTTTTTTTTTCAAGCTCGGGTTACCAAGGCATTGGACCAAGCCCAACCCAAATTTAAATCTGATTGAAAAAAATGAACCCAAGCCCAATCTCAATTACATAAAAGGGAACCCAAATCCGCTCAAACATTTAGTTGAATTCGGGTTAAGTCAGTTAGCCCACCCAAATTACAGCCCTACCCGTCATAAGAAGTGCATAAAGAAAGAATAAAAGAGTGGGATCAACAATCCGAGAGAACTTCAAATCATATAGAAGTTACAAGTATGAAGCAAGATATGTTTTCTTCTTCATATTTTAAAACTATATTTGGTTCCATAAGGTATCAAGAAAAAAGAAAAAAAAATAATTTTCTTTTGTTTTGTTTTATTATAAAAAATACAAAATAAAACAAAATAATTAAAATTAATTAATAATTTATATATTTTTAAATTATTTAATCTTTAAATAATAGTGAGAAATAAGTTAAATGTGCTTGAAGAAACATATAAAAATAATGTATTGACTTTAAATATATATATATATATATATATATATATATATATATATATATATATATATATATATATATATATATATATATATTTCCTTCTATTTTTTCTCTATATTTTCTTTTCTTCATATTTTTTCAATGTTTTTAGAATCGGATTGATTATTAAATCAGAAAAATTATTAATTCATTATTCACCCGTAAGATCGACAATCGAAAACCATGACATCTTAAATATATAATTTATATATTATTAAAATTAAAAATAATTTAAAATTTTATATATTATTTAAAAATTAAAATTTTATTTGAAAATCACAAAATTATTTAAAAATCATAAAATTAGTTTCAAATTACAAATTTAAATTAAAATCAAAATTTTAAATTTATTTTTAAATCAAACACTTATTTTAAAATCAGAAATCTATTTAAAATTATAATGTTTTCATTAATTTAAATTAAAAGCAGAAGTTTTTAAAATCATAAAGTGAAAAAAATAAAAAATAAAAAATAAAATAAATAATAATGGATATTACTAATAAGGTAAATAGGAAGCGTAGGCTGGCAGCAGAAGAAGGATGGGGAGGGGCCCGGCTGAGGCAGGAGGCGCATGCTGGGAGCAGCATAAGGGTCGCGGCGGCTAAGGCCGAGCTGGAAGTGGGGGAAGGATATGGGGGTTTTTGAACCATTTGGTTCACCCGAAACCGGCTCAGGTCAGTCGGTTCATCGATCCAATTGTCAATTCCAACGGTTCGATTCATAACCGATCAGCGGTCGAATACATTGGACCGATCCAGTCTGATAGTCTGATTTTTAAAACACTGCATTTTTCCTCTAATTTTTAATTTTTTAAAAACAAAACATAATTTAAATGTTATTTTTCAAAAGTTTGATATTAAATACCAAATGAAATATTTTTCAACATAAACATAAATATAAGATTTTAAAAAATTGTTTTCCATTTTTAAAATTGCATAAATAAACTCTTTTGTCCAAACATGTTTTTTGTTTTTATTTTTGGAACTTTTTTTAAAAATAACTTGTCGAAAGCCTTATTTTTCAAGAATAATATAAAACCAATTTTTGTTTTCTATCTTAAATACATTCATGCCCTTAGTTTGTTGAGTGTTTGTACTTGGGTGGTGCCCCACCTTCGTAGTTTTCAACTGTGGGCCCATCAAGTGGGTTTGACCCAACTGAGTTTGAACTCAAATGAGGTTCAAACTGGCCCAATTACATATATGGGCTAATTCCTTTTAACATTTAAAATTTTTTATTTTGTAAGTATTAAAAAAAAAAAACAAACACTTCATTAAATCACTTTCAAACTAGACAGCCTCGGGGCCATTGACTACTAGCTGCAAGCCCGGGCTGCTTGGATCAGCAGTGAAACGGTTGCGTTTTGATGGAACAATAAATAGCCTGCAGTCATTTACGTCTCTCTGCTCCCGGAGTCCTCTTCTACTGCGAGACCCTCTATGGCTTCTTTTGTCCAGAAACTTGTAAGAAAATCATTGCCCACAAGAGTTATCACCGCATTAAATAACAAGCCACAAGCATCAAATCTCTTGATTCATCATCCCCATGTTGGCGAAACCAAGGTAAACTTTCTCACTCCCTACACAATCAATCAAATCCTCTTCTTCGGTTCACCTAAAGCATCCGATGCCGTGCATATGTACCCAAGTTTTCCATTTGGGTTTTGTTTAAACCCAATTTCATTAACTGGGTTGGTTCAATCTGAACCGAACGACGTCACATTGGGTGATTCCCAGACGGTTTGGGCTGATAGTGTAAAGAAAAAGCGGAAGAGGAAAATGAACAAGCACAAGTACAAGAAGCTGAGGAAGCGTCTTCAAAGACAGACCTAGATTCATTAGGTGAGAATCGATGTATTCCGGAAGGCATTAAACTTGTTGATTCTTCTAATTTTACATTTATATCTTGTGGAATGGAAATTCCCGCTTTTATTACTCTCAACTGCCAAAAGATGGTGGAAGAGATTGCCCAAGGGCTAACTGTTTGTGTTCACAGCTACTGTTTGTGATCCCGCATGTTCTTTTTTCCTTCTCTGTTTTATGCAATCATGCAGGGACATGGGCGCCAACCTCGCACATGCCCCCTCCACCAGTGGGGCTGTTAAGGTGACTCCAACATTAGCCACTCCTTTTAGGGTCCCTATGATTTTAAAAAGTAGTTGAAAGTGGCTTATACCCTCCTCAAGTCGCCAAGTGAAGCGGTAATTAGTTAAAGAAGGGGAGTCAGGGGGCCTCCCATGAGGGAAGTTCTAGTTTTTCAAAAGAAAAAAAACTGTTGGCTTCTTTTAAGGAGTGAAGGAATAGGAGCCCTGAACAGGTTCTTTTTTAATCCCCTGAAAGTTAATAAAGGTCTGCTACTATTTATTGAATATGTTCAAGCTAAACTGTTTCCTGCATGGGTTCTTTTGGAGGATTGGTGGTTCAAGCGCTGGGTCATTAGCTGATTGTAATGTTTTATTTTTGTTTAATGCACTCTACTGGATACGAGTGGAATTTTGATGAGATCATACAAATGCTATGCTATGTGGATAAACTTGTCCCGGAGCCCTGTTTATTCCCTTGATATGAGAAAGACGTCTTAGTTATATGGGAAATTTATTGACACATAGCTTATGGAAGAAATAACATAAATTAAAGGTTTCATATTTCAACTGAAGTCAATTCTGTTGATAGGAAAAAAGTCCATTACCATATGTGGAAGATCAAAATCTGGATGTCAAACAATGTTTGCTCTTGAAGATGGTGAGTTCATCTGCAATTTCATTGCCTAAAGAGAAACAAGTTGTGATAGATTTTTCCTTATTATAGGTCTATCTGATGAACCTAGAGTATGCATGAATGTGGAGAGATGCTTCTAAATCTTAAGCTTTTCTGAGAAACTGCTCCGTATGAAATAGAGCTTTTGTAAAACTAGAAGTAGATTGACCTTCTTTTATCTTGAGTACATGATCAATAAGGAGGGCAAAACTGAAGACAATGTTGCCCAAAGGATTGTAGTGGGATGGATGAAGAGGGAAAGTGCTTCTAGAGTATTTTGTGGTCATGTATAACCTAAAAAAAAAAGAAAATCATGGACAAGGTGTGTGATGAGGATGAATCTTCAAGAAATATATCAAGAAAGGGAATTAGTATTAGTTGTAATTAAAGTAGGATTAATATTACTTAGAATTAAATTAAGATTAATATTTTTTGGAATCAAATTAGGATTAACTAGTTAAGTTATAATATAATTATAATTTGAGTCATTATTAGAGTCCTAGTAGACTTTGGATGTTATAATTAGAATTAGAACCATAATAGGTTATTAAAGTCTTAGAATTTGAGCCTTATTAAAGTCTTTTCTTCATTGTTTCTTCTTTCTCTTTATTTCTTATCTTATAAGTTTCTTTACCATAAAATTTATTCCTTGTTCCTCTCCTTACACCCTAAAAATAAAACCCCAGTCCACCTACCCTTGAGTGTAGGCAACCATCTTAGGGTTATGCTGCATCAGTGTGTATCACATCAGAACACCAAAGGGAGTGACCCCTAGTACATTGAGAGTATTCAAGTTACTCCATCCTTGGGGACAGAAAAAAGGGCAAAAACAAAGGGACATGTAAGAAAAATATCAATCCCTCAGACCCATGCACATACCATGTTATAAATGAAGTCTAAGAAAGTCTCATGTCACTAGATGATCCTCTGTCCATGGTTACAAAGATTGCACGAAAATATCCTTGTACGATCTTTTTAAGTTCTCCACTTAAAAACTCTCCTATTGTGTTCCTTCTAGATGCACCTGGTGAAATAAAGAAAAGGGGCAGTTTTCCATATCTTCCAAAGGAAAAGGAAAATTTTATAAGATGGTTGTAAAGTAACTATAATTCATGTCATGAAACATCTGGTAGGCAAGCAGCAACTTGCCCTTAAAATGAACATTCCAGAAATACGAATGTTGAGATGGATGAGTGGGGCTATGAAATGGATAAAATAAGAAATAAAAGCATTATTGAGAAGTTAGACAAGCACATGCAGGACAAGGTATGAAAAAGTCATTTTGGATGGTTAGGGCATGTGAGTAATGCACCAGCAAGATGGGAGATTTGATTCAACTTCAAGGTTAAGATGAAGGCGAAGAACAATGTGATTAAGGAAAAGCAGAAAGCCATGATATCACATATTTAAGGGAAAAGAAGGTATTCCCAGGATAAAGCTTTATGGTGAAAAGGTTTATGTGTGGCCAACCCTAAATGGTTTGGGTGGAAGGTTTTGCAAAGCCAAGCTACTCTAAAAATTATTCACTTATTCCATGTCTGAGAGATAAGGAAGAGTGGCAAATTTGTCGGATATAGCCGATGATCTAGTGGTGAATAGTGAAATTCCCCTGTGACACAGTATTCTTGACTTGGCTTAATTTAGTGTACGCATCATTCGGTTGAATAGAAAGTGTTGCTCTAGAAAGTGTATTTAATTAATTTGAGAATGTTACCCTAGAAATGGTTAGATGGCAGAAAAGAAATTGTTAGCCAATCCATTCAGGATAAAGGCTCCATTGAGATGAATAAAACCCATTGTAGAATCTCAGTTTTATTTATCTCAAGTTCCATGTGGTCCAACATTTTGGGTTTTTCATTCTAGAGAATTCAGTTTTACTTTCTACTAAGTTTTAACTCCAGGGGCAGCATTAGATGACTTTTCTCCAATTGAACAACACTATGTGAATGTCAGCTTAAGAGTCCCTTGTGGTAAAAAAATAAATGCAGCAAGAAGGCTGTGGTAAAACAACAAATGTCAAAGAACTTCTCATTCATGATTTTCTCTCCTTTTTTATGGGTTGAAAATTGTAGGAAGATCATTTAAAATGGAAACAATCACTTAGAGATGCTTTGAAATGAAATCCGCAATGCCTAAGGCTTTATACTTTAAACTTCTAGGTCTACTCATGGATTCCAGGTTTTGTATGTATATTTTTTCTTTCTCATCCTGGAATTGCATTTTACTCCATACGAGACCTTGCATTCAGGAGCAGATCATTTGTAACTCAGAGGTCATGATTCAATTGTTATGGCTTGGTATGGGTAACCGCATTAAGTTTGACGTGATGCCCTTCATCATGCTAATGCCCCTGGGATGGGGAAAAACTTAGTCAAGTTAGGCATTTACTTTCAACAAGCCCAATATTTTAAACTTCATCTGTTCTTGAAGATGGGGATAGTTTGAATCTTTTCTTTCTTTTGTGTTTGGTGTTTTGTGTTGGGATTGGGATGGTGTTTGGTTGGCTGGGTGTTTGTTTGGTTTGGTTATAGATTGAAGGGTTGTTCAATTGTTCCAATGATTGCTTTGTGCTGAAATTATACCCTTGGATTTTTTTTCCTCTTGATATTTGAGGTTTTCTTTTGCCTTTCCACATGCAGCCTACATAGTTACTTAGCATGATGCAATACGTTCCTTGAGTTTTACATTTTGAATGAATTCAGTACACCCTATGCATACCATCATTAGCTACTAGTGGAGATAATAGGAAGTTTCTTTTTTAACTTGCATCATGTCATTGTGCCTATAAATATGTATCATTGGAGTCAGGTGGGGTTGAAGAGAATCACCTACCAGAGATGTTGCTTAGGGTCTATCACTATGCCAGTTGTGGTTGACCAGGGGTCAAATGTTTTATTCAATCTCAACCCAGTGTATGTACTTTTGTATCTTAAACAATGGAACATTAGCACTGGGACACCTACTGTTGTTGGACAAGCCGTCCTAGTGATTCAAGATACAACCTTCTAGTATTTGAATAGCACCACTGCTCTAAAAGAATTGGGTGGTTCCCACTGTTTCTTGTAAAGGGGACAACCCGTCTTGGTGAGTTGAATTGCCTCTCTTGTATTGATCAACAAGACACTACAATCATAGAAGAATTGGATGACACGCACTGGTCCAGATGAAGGATACGTAAAATAACATTCTCTTAGTTTTTTATCAGAATACGGATAGCAGTTGCCCACTCTAAAAAATTGGCTATTGTAGTCATTCCAACTAGACATGTGACCAAAAAAAAGTGAAATCCTGTACTTTTCCCATGCTTTAGAGCATGTTATCTGGGGTTGTGATGAACATGGATATATTTCTCCAGATGCCATTAGGCAAAAAAGAGGGGAAGACACCTCATGGGCTTCTAGGCTGTGGTTGCCTTAGCCTATCCTTGTTTGATTTCTCATGTTAGAACCATAGGGACCAACAGAAATGTAAGAATAAAACCCATGTGAGCATCTTCAACGTCTCTACCCACAGACATGTCTCATCATCCCCTCGCAATAATAGGAAGATGCAGTCAAAATGTGAGTGAGACCCACCACTTCTTTTTTCTTTCTCCTCTTATCCTTATGGTCCTCATGATGACACAAACATTCATTTATTTTGTCATTGTTCTTTCCTTCTTAACCTCTAATTATATTAGTTGGTGCCTAAGTCATTTCCCCCTCCTTTCTTGTGACCTTGATTCCAGGCTTAGCCCTCTAATTTGGCCCCATAATGCCATGGCTTACACATTAGCTGTTGTATAGTAGAGCAGGGCCTACCACTTGACAGGTCCACCCTACAGAATATCTGAACCCTGGAAATCAATATGATCATATTTGACCAGATGAACTTGTATATCATGTACCATCTGATTTTTCAAAGATTTCTCCTAACTTTTTCTCAGGGAGTGTCGGGGGATCTTCTACGAGATGAGCAGTGAATAATCAAAGGAACCAAGGTCAAGGGCATGGCAGAAACTGAAAAAATAAAAATGATTCTTTGTTTGTTTTGAATCGTTGTTTGATGGTGAACTGGGTCTTGGGTCGCTGCACTTAAGTGTATTTGATAGTAAGTAAATTTGGATTGTGAATTCCAACATGGGGTTACAATCCACAAAAGGAACTTTGCCCACCACATCTTTTCCTTGAGACCTTAGCTTTGATGCTTCTTTCCCTTTCAATCCTTTTCGAAAACATCTGTGTCATTGGTCATTACAAGCAACCTTTGAAACTTCAAACTTTCACATTAATGTTCAGATAAGTAGTGCCCAGACCTTAAATTTATTGTGTAGAGTCTCAGCCTGCCAAATAGACGTAGAGGATTCTGAACCACAGGGGAAAAAAAATGGTTTTCCCAAATTGGGGCCCAAGGAAATCAGGCCTATCAAACATCCGTCATGCTGTGGGTGTTTTAAATGAGCAGCAGTGGTTTGTTTGGAAATTATCAGGAAAAGATGATATGGTTGTTTGAACGTGGTTAGCCAAGTTATTGATTCCAGCTGGCTGTGGCTGCCCAGGCTTAAGAGGGAACCTATTTGGATTGCCTAATTTGACGCTCAGGCCCCCAACTGTTCCACACGTTTCCTGGGAAAATTTAATTAAAGAAAAAAAAAAAATCAATGAAGGAGGATTGTGCCAAAAACTACAAAAGCCCATCCACTTCAGTCTCATTGTATTTATCAATTTGATGCCAAAACCGGAGTCAACTAGGTCAATTTAACCCCTTGCTGTTGAGGTATGATCTTGAATGTTTTGGACCAAAAAAAAAAAAAAAAACAAAAAATAATAAGAAAAGCTGGAAAATGTATATATTAAAAAAAAAAAATCACTCCAAGTTTTGGAAAATATATTTGCGAACAATTTTTTATTTAATTTTACATTTAATATATTTCATTTAGTACTTTTGTACTTTATGAAAATATATGCCTTTTAAAGTCAAATTTCCAAATATGCAACAAATTCAAATATTGGGTTATTTTGTTTAAGAAAAAAAATAAAAATAAATAAATAAATAGATCACTTTCCTTGGAATGGGGATTTCAAATATTCTGAAAACAAAAAATCAATCATTTTCAGTTGGTAGATTCTAGAGGAGGAGAAATGAAAGGAAAAAAGAAAAAAAGAAAAAGAAAAAGAAAAGAAAAAAACTAGGGGCACAGTGTCTGTTTCACATGATCCCAAAAATAATGGAAGGTCCATGCCTTGCTACTTAGCTACTCCAAGAAAAGTGATAGTAAAGCTCTCCCCTCCATCTTAGTCTCCAAAAGCATCTTCTGGAAAATCAAAGAAAAAGAAGGAAAGAGAGAATGTCTATCTGATTTTAGTTCAGATAGAGATAGAGGGAGTGTTGAGAGTCTTGAGAGACAGAGTGGAATTTAGAGAGAGGAGTTGAAAACTTTGAGAGAGGTGGAGATGGGTGGAGTTACTTCATCCATGGCTGCCAAGTTCGCCTTCTTTCCACCCAACCCACCATCTTACAAGCTCATCAGGGACGACCTCACTGGGCTGTTGCTTCTCAGTCCCTTCCCGCACCGTGAAAACGTGGAGGTGCTCAAATTGCCCACTCGTCGGGGCACCGAGATTGTGGCGGTGTATGTTCGGCACCCCATGGCGACCTCAACCCTTCTCTACTCTCATGGCAACGCCGCCGATCTGGGCCAGATGTATGAGCTCTTCATCGAATTGAGCATCCACTTGAGAGTTAATCTCATGGGGTACTGTCTTCTTCTTCTTAATGCAATATTCAGCTTCTCTTTCTTTTGTCTCTTACTGTTTTGTGAGTTTTGGATCTGGGTTTTGATACTGCAGCTGATTTGTGTAGGAAAAAAAGGGGAAAAAAAAAATAGAGAGTTCCGGCGTCGGGGATTTTGGTTTCACAGTGGTTTGTGTCAAGAGAGACTTTTGGCGTCTGGGTTTTTTAGATGTATTTAGTTGTGCTCGCTTCCATTTTTTTGATGATTTTGTTTATTTATTTCCTTTTTATTTAAAAGAAATGGAAAATTTAGAGTGCTGAGCCGGGATTCTCGGAAATTTGCTGAACATGGAGATTTGGCTGGTTATAGTGAGAATTTTAGTTTGGATCCCTCTTTGCATTTGGGTTTAATTGGAAGTTATTAGATATTGGGGGCGTTAAATGATGTAATTCAAGCCATAGTTTGCTGAAAGGTGGTTTAATTTCCTAGAGGTGGTGTTCAGTCTCTGTCAATTGATCCATATTTTTCTTCTGTAAGGCATAGAGTATAAGAGTTTATGACCCCTTTGCCTATTTAGCACACCTTTCCTAGAATCGATCAATTGATCTCCATTAGAAGACCAATGCCATTTTGAGGATTGATCCAAGATCAGTTGTTAATGATTGTTTGTTAGATCCATAAATAATCAAATTGAAGAGGTTTCCATAGAAGAGTTGAAAATTGCCAATTTGGCACATAGCTTAATTTTCTTTCTTGAAATGATGTAGTACTGTAGTGATCTTCTTTCTAGTTGTTATCGCATGTTCCTTTTAGTAGAGTTTGATTCATAACCGAATTCTATTGGATGAGATGAGAAAAAACACTGTTGCTACCAGTGTATCTCACTGTGGATATTATGGGGTATTTTTTCATTCTTCCTTTTTTTATGATTTAATGGGGATTTTATCAGCTAATGTTTATGTTTTGAATTTGATTTTTAATTTGAAGGTTTCAATTGCACACTTGATTCAAATTTTAGAACTACACTAATAACATGTGTATTAACCATTAAGTGCTGAGTGCAGAAGCTCTATACTTGCCTATCAATAACATGCCTTGGTGACTGGTTTTTAGGAAATTCTTGTGACTGTTAAACTTTTGAAATCTAGTCAAAGATTCCCAAGGACTTATCAATATTATACTTTGGTGACTGGATTTTTGTTTGAGGAAATACTTTCTGGTTAACTCTTTAATGGGGTTTTGCTAGGTGCCTTATTAATATGTATTGTTAATTTGCTTAGAAAAAATTGTAGTCGGGTATCACATAGTTTATTACAAGGTAAAACTCTATTTAAACTTTATAAAAAAATTTAATAGTAAAGAACTAAATAGGTTGCGAAGGTTCAAACAGATTTAGTTGAAATAATAATGAGACATTGTTCTAGAATTGCTCTCAAGGAACCGTTGGTTGGCAAAAGTTTTCATGAGGCAAATTTGGAAGTTACTCCTGTATCTTATCTTCAGAAATGATGCGTGGTATTAGGAGTTTTCAATAATAAATATGTTAGGAAAATTTACCTGTACCTTGGGTCTGTACATTACCACCTTTATTTTATTCCCTTGTTACCGTTTGTTTTAGTTTCAAATTTTGACATCATTTAGTTTAGTTACACAACACTAGACCGGTACAGAGGATCATTTTGGAGAATGTGCTTGCTTTGGGCAGCATCTGTGTCATGTGTCATGTTTATATTCAATTTCACGATCTTAAAGCTCCCAGCTTTTCTACTTTTAAATGAATTACCAAATGCTGATGCCAGCTCTATGTATAATGATTTCACAATCTATTCCTTGGACACAACATTATTCCTTGGAGACAACATTAAATTTTTCTTTCTTTCCTTAGTTGGCAACCTTTTAAATGGTCACAAAACCATTTCAGATGACTCTCAAAAATATAGCCATGCTTACAAGACTAGCACTCACATGCAAAACATTCTTGTAATAAAAAATAAAAGTGAAAGCCATATATTAGTTATTCTGCATGTGATCACAAGATGAGAAAAAAGTGAATTGATGTTGGTTGGGACAATGATGCATGATCTTAGAATTCTTCAATATTTTGTTTCTCTCTGATTGATACATTGTCTTGTGCTGAGGCCTAGTTAGTAATAATAACTTCAGGGGCAATGATATACAATCTGATGATGCAAATCAAAATAAAATTCATATGTTGCTGTCTTCCACTGTGCCCTAGAGTTATTATTACTAACTAGGTCTCAGCACAAGACAATGTATCAATCAGAGAGATACAAAATATTGAAGAATTCTAAGGCCATGTATCATTGCCCCAACCAACATCAATTCACTTTTTTCTTACCATGTGATCACATGCAGAATAACTACTATATATGGCTTTCAAATTACTACATGATTACTATAACTTTATCACATGCCTCATTATAGGGTGCAAAGTTAACTTCCATATATAATCTGATGAAGCAAATCAAAATAAAATTCATATGTTGTTGTTTTCCTTTGTGCCCTAGAGTTGTTATTACTAACTAGGCCTCAGCACAAGACAATATATCAATCAGAGAGATACAGAATATTGAAGAATTCTAAGGTCATGCATCATTGCCCCAACCAACATCAATTCACTTTTTTCTTACCTTGTGATCACATGCAGAATAACTAATATATGGCTTTCAAATTACTACATGATTACTCTCTTACTTTATCACATGCCTCATTATAGGTTGCAAAGTTAACTTCCTTCATTGCTTGCTTGTGTCTCTGTTTCCAGAGGAGTATGCTATCCACATTAGTGGGACTAAATACCATAAGCTAAATGAGACGAGCATTCTTATTATTCCCACTTGTATCTTCAAAGTGGAGAAATATTCTTAAATATGCATTAGTTGACAATTAAGCATGGGAATACACTTTTCTCACTCACATCTGTAACTATATGCAGGTACGATTATTCTGGGTACGGGCAATCATCTGGGAAGGTTTGTTGCTTTCTTTTCTATTCATGATAAAAAGATTTCACTTATGTTTGCTAATGGCAATACAATAGTAGCTGAAATTGTCATCTAAAACCCATATGTTGCCTGTATTGTAGCCAAGTGAGCAGAATACATATGCAGATATTGAAGCTGTATACAAGTGTCTTGAAGAGAGCTATGGTGCAAAGCAGGAAGATATCATCCTTTATGGCCAATCTGTTGGGAGTGGCCCAACATTGGATCTTGCTGCTAGGCTGCCTCAGTTAAGAGCTGTTGTTTTGCATAGTCCTATACTTTCAGGTTTAAGAGTTATGTATCCTGTAAAGCGAACATACTGGTTTGACATTTATAAGGTATCTTCTTCAAAATATCTAGCATTACTTTATATATATATATATATATATATATATATATATATATATTAATTGAAAAATAATTGCATTTATTTTTTATGGAATTGAGTGCTGGTTTCTGTTGATTGTGTGCAGAACATTGACAAAATTCCACTGGTTAATTGTCCTGTGCTCATCATTCATGTAAGTATGTCATGTCAAACATTCTTAATTTTCTTTTTCCCGAATAAGAAGAATTGAGTGTGGTGGTTGTAAAATCATGCCCATATTCTTTCTAGATGTATACTTTATTGTGTGACTGGCATGAAGATGATTAGATTTGTTTCTTCTTTGTTTTGAATATAATTTTGGGTTAATGATGGAATTTAACAATTTCTAGTTTATTCTGGAGGCTTTTCTAGTTTCAATTTTACTAAGTGGCCAAGAAATCACATGCTAGTACTTCTTTTACATTACACTAGTACTACTTTTACATCTATTTAACTCTCAAATAAGTTATTTGTTAAAGCATGTTTTTTGTGTTGTAATTGAAGGTTGGACTGAGGACTTAAAGAACATATTGGTATTCTCAACAATATATCGATGTTGTAAACTTTTTCAGCCATAACCATAAACCTACATCATTCATTACTTTAATTGTTGTTTTTTAACCTTCATAATTTTTCCATGTCTCAAGTTTTATGGTAGTTTGAGACAATGATTAGTATGTATTAATTGAGATTGATGTCACTTCATTGTCTGTCTTTTTGAATTTTTTTATCTGCATTTTGCACCTTCATCCTTCACGATTGATGATGCACCATGCATGTTTGATCATTTGTCAGTTTGGTTCTAATCCTATTCTTTTCAACTGTCAGTCAATTCTAGGCTTTGTTGGTCTTTGGGTCTATGCAAGGACCATAAACCAAACAAGCTGTCATTTTAGTGAGCAATATATGGCCACTTTTGATGATTGACAAGCAGACACAATAAATTCACTCAGGGTAAAAGAAATAGATCCACTCAAGTCCTATCAAAATTAATAAATAAATAACTTCACTTAAGGTAAAAGAAATATAACAGTTCCTATCTGGTTAATCTCTTTTTTTTTTTTCTTTTATAGGCAAACGGGTAAGTATGTATTAAAAGTGCTTAAGAGGAGGCGTAGTACAGTACGCACGAAGTATACAAAAAACGCCCAATGGCAACAAATGAAATAAACAGAAAGACCCCTCTCCTTACTTTAAGCTCAACCAATCTACAAAATCTATCATTGACATTGTGTGATCCTCTATATACAGCCCAATTCCCAAAAGTATACAAAAAAAACAGATTTGACTGTTTGGTTGGATTGCTCAACAGCATTAAAAGCCCTTTTGTTCCTCTCCTTCCAAACCAACAAGTTTCCTCTAACTAAATAATGCATAACCCACTCCACTCCAAAAAGAGAAAAAATCAAGTGTCACACCATTCTTGCTTTGGAACAATGTAGAAGCAAGTGATCTGCCGTTTCCTCCGCTCCTTTGCACAAGTAACATCTACTTGGAAGAGTCCAACCCCTCCTTTTGAGCTGGTTAATCTCTATGAGAAGGAAATATTGCTGCATCTGGATCTCAACTGATGGAAAAGGGGGATAATGGCCATCACTGTAGGAGATATTCTAGAACCATTTTAAAGTTGATTTTTTACCATTACACATTCAGTAATCTTTGGATAACCATCTCCTCACCCATGGATGATGTATATAGGCTCCCAATTTCCCTTGCAATGCATAGATGAAGAAAGGCAGGTTGAGTTTCAGAAGTTGTTTTTCCGAGATAAGAGAGTGATGGTGGTGATCATGAATATAGGTGTTCAGTGAAAGAAGGATCCAGGTAACCTAAGTCGGGCCCTATTAGTTATCCAATCACGATTCATATTCCCTGTCGTATTCACAAAAACACTGGTGTTTGCTGACATCATGAACTTTTCTGTAAGACTGATATACAGGTGGCTTGGTCTGCAACTGAGCAGAGCTTGTCTTGTATGCTTTCTTGACCAAACTGATTTCTAAGTCATGGAGAGTTCACCTATTTTAATATAATACCTCTAGTCCTTTCAAAATTTCTGTTTATATGCTTCAATTTACTAACTCAATGCAGATTTTGTGAAGAAGAGTGTACTGTTGCTGTTGGATGCAGTGCTCATCTTTTTTTTTATCCATATGCTTGTGTTCTATGTTGCTTGAAATATTTGCATAGGCAGAGCTGAATAAGATAAAAGGACATCCAGCTTCCTGATTCTTGTCGATGTTTATAATATTAGATCTCATGTCTTCTCAAAAATTTGGGAAAAATACCATAAGAATTCTAACCCTTGACAAGCCTTCAACCGTAACAATTTCTGTAGTGTCATTCATTAATCAGTAACTCTTAGTATCAAGAAGATTATGAGAGCTACATGTATTAACATAAAGTTGGGACTATCTCAGATGTTATTTTTATTTAAACCTCTTTTATTTTGATTATTTTATATCTTTTTGTGTAGGGAACTTCAGATGAAGTAGTTGATTGTTCCCATGGCAAGCAACTCTGGGAACTGTGTAAAGAGAAGTATGAACCTCTATGGCTTAAAGGAGGGAACCACTGTGATTTAGAGCTCTATCCTGAGTATATCAGGCATCTCAAGAAATTTGTATCAACTGTGGAGAAATCGCCTTCCCAGAGGAACAGTTCTAGGAGAAGCACAGATCAGTTTGAGCAGTCTCGGAGGAGTACTGATGTTTTCGAGGTTTCAAGGAAAAGCACCGACCGGAGAGAGAAACCAAGGCAGAGCACTGACAGACTTGAAAAACAGAAAAACCTGTCCAATAATGCTGATAAGCTAGAAAAGTTAAGAATGTCTTTTGACCAAATGGAAAGGTCTCGGAGAAGTGTTGATTGCCATGAGAAGTCCCGGAAAAGCATTGACCACCAACTGGAAAGAGCTCGGAAGAGTGTGGACCGATTGGAACGAATACGAACTGGGTAATTCTAAAACAAAAAATTCAGGTGCTGGTTTGCTCCTGTGGGGGAAAAATTATTTGTTTGTTTTTTCTTATTTATGGTTTATCGGCTGTGTAGTTGGCTTGTGGAAGTTCTATAACAACTCTAGCATGAAATGAGAAAGGGTTTGGTGTTATGATGGGATCACTCTATTTGATTCTGGTCCTGTGTCTGTTTAGTTTCTGCCATGTTAGGTACGGAAGCAAGGGTTTCCTCCCTTATTTTGAGTTCCAATATGGAGAAGATTTCCTTCTCTAATCAGATCATCGGCAATACCTAAAGGCTGATCTGAGATGGATAAGAAAATCCTCGTTCAGGCACAAGTACCTTCCAGCTCTGACCATGCTATTCCAAACGTCACCCAGAAAAGGAAACAATAACGAAAATATAGGAACCTTCACAGACTATCTACACAGCAGAAGTTGCCGATTATGAAGTGTATAACAAAACTTCTACAAAAATGTACAGCATGGGGATATGGGTAATCATCATATGGGGATTCCAGGTCCATCATATACAATTTTATGGGAACAGCTTGCAGGTGGGGTTCATACCTTGATCTTGGTCCATCATGGTTGGTAGTGGTTCTCAAGCACTGTAGATCTTCATGCCAGAAAGTTGGCGAACTGGAATCCGCCCAACAATGATCCTCTTATAAGACCGTACTTTTGATGGATTATGGTAGGTTTGAGAGATCCATCAATAGTTTTCCCCGCTGTTCAAGCCTAGGGTTGTAGGGTCTAAACCTTGCAAACTCTCAGATGCCAGTGGATAAGTAGGTAACTTCACCAACATCTGATGAAGACCCCTATTTTATAGCAATTTTTCTGAGGTCTATGTGCTTTGAACCAACATGTATATCGATAAAAAAGTGTGCCTTCTAGATGCTTTTGAGGGTTCTTCAATTTAAAATATATTTCTAAGCATTCTTTCCCTTTAAAATGTATTTCAGAAAATTAGGCTACTAATTTTACCCATGGCTTAGAATGAGGTGTTAACAGCAACTGTTCACTTAAATTTAAAAATTAAGGGGTCAAATTTAGGTCCTTAGATTAATGGACCTTGCTTAAGACCAGATGATCCTCAGTTCCATACACGTAAGGTATATGTTGGGGAATTACTAAGGAATTTGCATGACTTTATCAGATTCATAAGTTCATCAGCAAATGGAATACTTAAGATGTCTGAAATAGAGGAAGAACATGGAATGCAGGAACTTCTAAGAAGAGTTAATTTCATCTTCCTTCTACAGAGGGAACAAGCCTGAAGCCTCCCTTGTCCTTACATGCTGCATTTGTAACTGTGTTTGTCATATTGCAGAAAGTTGTGAATTAACAGTTGAAAGTTTCGGTTGAGTCTTATGTTTCATGCTAGTTTCACAAACAACTACTACTTTTATCTTTGGAATGGAGGGAAACATTGGTTTATTCCTGGAAGAGTCAACAGTACTGAGCAGAGCCTTCCAACAGGTTGAGTCTGGGTGTGTGCTCACTATATTCAACTATAGCCGAGGGTGGAAGACGCCCCATGCTGATTTCATGCACTGCAGTGAAAAGCGGGAATAGTTCGAGCCATCCACGGTGACTTAAAACCTCATAAACCTCTCTTGCTGTCGAAACACCCTTAAGAAAAACAAGGAAAATAACGATAAGCAGAGTGTCGAAAACACTTACATTCAATAGCTAATGCTGCAAGAGTTTGAAATCTAAACAATAGTAGTCCTCAAAATGCTATGGTTTATGGGATAGTTATGAATTGCTGTTATGCTTGGAATACATGATATGCATGCTACTGTGATTACTATGATTAGTTCTAGCATGGTAGATACCTGTAGCTTCTGACCTTGCAACATCTCTGCTTCAAGCTCATCGAAAGACCTGCATGTGAGAATCACCAAGGTTACAAACAATGGGCCTTTAGGCTATACTTGGATTAAGTTCTGTGCACCAGAAATATCTATCATAGAGTAACCTTTTCCCTCCATTCCTTGCAAAAGCCTCTGCAACTTTCCTGTTTCTTCCTCCCACTGCCATGGACAACAATATGGTTATTTTCTAAGGAAAAGCTTTAAAAATTAATCTATCTGCTTCCTTACAGCATGTTGTGATGAGATCAGCTATGCCACAGCTCTCAAAGAAGGTACTGTCTCTAACAGATGAGAACAGCAACTTGGAGAAAGCCTTCATCTCCCTTAGACCAATTCTCATAATTGCAGCCTAGAATATCACAAACAGTTGAGATCAAACCGTTGTACCCAGAATTTTGCATGGAGTGACGAGTTTAAACCATGCCCAGTATTTTCACTTACCTTGGTGTTATTTCCCATCTCCAACCCATCCACAAAACCTGTTATATTTAAGAGAAATTCAGATCAATTCCTCCATTTACTCATCAAATTTTGTGAGGAAAACAGAGAACTAGAAAAAAAAAAAAAGGGAAAACGAAAAAAAAAAAAAAATAAAACACCGAACAAACAAACAAACCTGCTGCAATGGCCACAACATTCTTCAGGGTTCCACATAGTTCAACGCCTTCCACATCCTGGACCTGTTCTTTCATTAAAAAAGAGGTTCAAGTAAGTTATGCCTTCAATTTTCACCATATTTGTAATATAGTAGAAGCCCAAGGTATTAGTTGTAGTAATGCTTCTGCATAGCAATGTATCATGTTCTGATCAAACCTAAAATGATTCCTTTGATTCTCATTAGATGACTTTGGGTAATCATGTGTTTTTCATAAGTTGGATGGTGTTTATTATTAGATGAATGCGGGTATCAGACTCACAGCTGAAACCATGAAATATGGAGTACTAAACAGTCGAACCCATCTCTCTGCAATATCTCTGTTCTCTCTGTATCCAACTGTTGCTTCACTAAACTTCTCCACAGCGATCTGCATATCAAGTCTCAAATGTTGAGTAGGGCCAACTGTGGAATGGGATGGTGTAGGAATTGATCATATGAACAAACCGGAATTACCTCATTAGCAATGTTGGCACCCATTAGAACACAACAATTGATTCCTAGCAAGTCAGTAATGAGAGTGGAGATCATGCATGGGCCTTCCATTTTGACCTCCATTCCTTTGATGAGGGAAATAGCCTCCGCATCTCCCCTTATCTTCCCAACAAGCCTCTTGCATATACCCTCCATGAATTGGTGTGGGGTCACAAACACCAACATGGTTGCATCCTTCACTGCACAATTTTTCGCCAATCAGAACCACAAGCCAAAGCAAACGCATATCCACCACACAATAAACAAATGACTCATAATCCAAGTCAAAATTCTCAGAAGATCTTCGAATTTTGTTACCTGCGTGTTCAAGGTCTGGGTCCGCAACAACATTTTTGCCAAGCTTTATACCAGGAAGGTATTTAACATTTTCCTGAGAAATTATATGAAATGTTTCAAGAATTGGAACACACTTCTGAAAAGAAAGTATAATAAAGGCGCAAGTAGGCTTTACATTGTTTTGGTTGATGACTTCTGAGAGTTTCTCACCGCTTGGTAATATCTCCTCAAACACCCACATCCTTACTTCATCTGAATTTCATATCAAAACGTAAAATTCAAACTGGGTTTGGGTTCAACATTGTGTTCCACAATTGGGAACAATAATATATCCGGGTCTAATCACCGACACATGTTTGCATGCAAAAGTAGAATTAATTAAAGACTGAACTAACCATGGAATGAGCTAAGCTTGAGAGTATTGGAGGCAATGAGCTTTGCAGCCACACTGCCCCAATTTCCACTACCCACCACGGTGACCTTAGATTTATGAAGCTGCTCAACATCTGAGAAGTTGGTCTCTGATGCGGTTTCATCTTCAAAAGCTGGAGCCATGTAGAGGGGGAGAGAGATCTAGAGAGAGAGAGAGAAAGAGAGAAATGTGTGGACAAGAGCAGGAGGAGGAGGAGAGAAAGGGAAGAGGAACACGAGGAGAGTGAGGAGAGAGGGAATATAAGGGAAGATGAAGGTTCAGCGGAGACGGAGAAGCCAGACACGTATCGAGAGAAACAATGTGTATTTATGTTCCTTTTCAAACCTGACGATCTCCCCTATGCTTATACCAAAAAGTCGCTACCCTTCCTCGCTTGCCTCTTTTGTCGCCACAGTGTGAACCCATTTGCCTTTTGCATCTGCCTCACCGACCACCCTAATTGCACCGCGGCTCTGCCCTCCCATATCTCCATGGGAAAAATGTTTCTTTCTGTGGAAAACTTGTTTCCAACTCCTGCAAATTCAATGGGATATCATTTTATTTTTTAAAAATAAAAAATAAAAAGATCATCAATATTATGTTAAAATGGAATAGGTACTGGATGATTGAAGCGAACATCCTTGATAGTTTTTCCTTAAAAATACATCCTTCAATGTCATCAGGTTATTTAATGGAAACTCCGAGCTTTTAACATCTCCAAGTCGGGCCCCTATGCCTTTCAATTTATGCAAGCTCCCAGACTGCCCATGCAGGAAAAAAGACCCATATGCTAAATAAGGGGCTAAATCAACAAGGATGGCAAAATTGCTCATCCGATCTCGCCCCCACAGGGATCCGCTCTTAATGTGATGGTGACAAAGAGTGATAATCAGTGTCGACATTGAAGATGGGGAAAATTTTCTAAACCGGGGACGGAGGTCCTACTCCTCACCTTGAACCTGTCTTCGTCCCCTTCGTCCCTGCTCAATTATATTATATAAAAAAAAATAAACATTTATATTTATTAAGATTTTTGAGATTAGGAATAATTATCATTTTCTTTACGTTTATAATGGTTTTTTTTCTCATGTTTACCTTTGAAAGAAAGAGTCTTCCTTACCTTTTAAAGTGATCCAAAAAAATTCTCTCTCTTTTTGTTATTTTTCTTCTTTTCTTGGGCAATGAGATCTTAATGGTTTATTCAATCTTCCTATCAACATGCTCATAGAGAAAACATTGTAGAGAGTTATTGAGGTTTTATCTTAAAGTAACCATCGATCAATGATACTTGCACATCAAGAGGCAATAGTAACTTTATGACATTGTGTCTACACGCACATCTCCAAATCAGATTAGTTTTTATTTATCGCCTTTTAGTTCATTTGTTAGTGTTGATCTATTATATAATTTATGTGTTAAAATTTATAAGTTTTCTGCCAATATATATATATATATATATTCCTCATAAGGAATGGGGAATTTGTTCCACCAAAGGGTATTTTCGTTACTATTCCACCTAGTGTAAGCTAAAATGTTGAACGAGGGCTGAATCCAAGTACATTTCAACCCATTTTCGGGTGGGAAGTACAAAAGAGTACCAATTCCGACTAGCTATTTACGATCCAAGCATGAAGACAATGCTTCCAGTGAATCTGATGAGGCGCTGGGCCGCTGGCTCCATGGCTCCTCACAAGTCACAACCCATTGAATTAATGTACTTCTCCAGGAATCCCCCAAGCCCAGCGTGCTTGTACAAGGCCTGTTACAATTTCCAATCAGGCTAAGCCCACGGGGAGAATGAGTGCTTTTATTTATTATTTTCGAGGTTCGTGCATTACATATTTCTTTTAACATATTTTTTTTTGCATAATTTTCCTTCTCTAAAATAATCCTACATATATTAATTTTTTTTAATATATTATTCATTTCATATTTATTTAATCTGTTATTTTGATATGTGAAAGAGTGAGTATTCAACAAAATATATTAAATAAATATGAAAAGAGAAGTTGTAGACTATAATACATAATAGTAAAAAAAATATTTAAAATTATTTATAATATATATATATATAAATTAAAAATAAAGCTTTAGAGTGAAAATTATTTAATTTTTTTAAAATGAATAAAATATTAAAAAATGGAAAGAGAATGCTTAAATAGCCTTATGTTAGTGCAGGTGATAGTCATAGTAAACCCTCAGTTCATAAATAGAGCTCAACTGCATACTATTGAACGTTCCCCATGGGCGACGCTTAGGAGCCCATGCTTAGCTCGTGAGACCATGCAGAGTCTTATCATGTTGAGCCAGGCAACGTTTTGTGCTCTACCGTCCTATACCTAATATTTAGCTATATAGGATGCCTTTGCTTGCTTCTAGACACGACAAAATGGTCTCTTAGCACACCATTAGATAGAAGTGGTCAATTGAGAACTCAGTCTGGTGAAGTGTTTATCGCGTGAACCCTTTAAAAGTCGAATGGTTATCTTGGTGTGCCTAGACCTATTTAGGTGATAGGGTCAAACTATTAGTTGATTAATTTTCTTACTTTAATCCCTTATTATAAATTCTTTATATTCTTACAATCATCCTTTATTGCAAATTCTTTATAAAGGCTTCAAGGATGGATTTTTCTCAATAGTACGGTAATTTAAAAAAGTTATGCTTAAATTACTGTAGTAGAAGAAGTTATTACAAATATACGGTAGTTTCTGTCACCTAGGAAAGAGGATTTGCCAATTAGGAGAGAGGAGAGAGGAGAGAGGTTCAGCGGATAATTTTTTTTTTAAACCAAAATCATCTTTAAGGGAAATCGTCTTTTCAAAAGACGAGTTCCATGAAAAAAAATTAGTATTTAAAAAAAATCCTCATTTACAAGGGAACTCGTCTTTTGAAGAGACGAGTTCCTTGAAAAAAAAATATATTTTTTTTAAAAAATTCCCAAATTATTATTTAAAAAAAAAAAAAAAAACAATTCCTCGAGGGAACTCGTCTGTTGAAGAGACGAGTTCCCATGGAAAAAAAAAATATTTTTTTTTTTTAAAATTCCCAAATTAAAAAAAAAAAAAAAAAAAAAAAAAACAATTCCACAAAGGAACTCGTCTCTTGAAGAGACGAGTTCCCATAGGAAATTTTTTTTTTTTTTTTATAAATATTTTTCTTTTATAAAAAAGTTCCCAAATTAAAAAAAAAAAAAAAAAAAAAACCAATTCCACAAGTGAAGAGACGAGTTCCCATGGGAAAATTTTTTTTATAAAAAATTTCCCAAAAAAAAAAAAAAAAAAAAAACAATTCCACAAGGGAATTCGTCTCTTCAAGAGACAAGTTCCCATGGAAAAAAAAAATTTTTAAAAATACCCAAATTAAAAAAAATAAAAAAAAATAAAAAAAAAATAAAAAAAAAAAACAATTCTTCAAGGGAACTCGTCTCTTGAGTTCCCATGGGAAAAAAAAAAATTTTAAAATTTTGTTTTTTATAAAAAAATTCCCAAATTAAAAAAAAAAAAAAAAAAAAAAAAAAAAAAAAAAATTCCACAAGGGAACTAAGGAGTTCTGGGAAATTTTTTTTTTTTAATTTTTTTTAAAAAAAATTCCTAAATTAAAAAAAAAAAAAAAATCTTCAAGGGAACTCGTCTCTTGAAGAGACGAGTTCCCCTTGTGGAATTTTATTTTATTTTATTTTATTTTTTAATTTAGGAATTTTTTTAAAAAAAATATTTAAAAAAAAAATTTTTCCCATGGGGAACTCGTCTCTTGAAGAGACGAGTTCCCCTCGTGGAATTGTTTTTTTTTTTTTTTTAATTTGGGAATTTTTTTTAAAAAAAAATAGTTATTTTAAAAAAAAAAAAAATTTCCCATGGGAAACTCGTCTCTTGAAGAGACGAGTTCCCCTTATGGAATTGTTTGTTTGTTTTTTTTTTTTTTTTTTAATTTGGGAATTTTTTTTTTTTAAATATTTAAAAAAAAAAAATTCCCATGGGAAACTCGTCTCTTGAAGAGACAAGTTCCCCTTGTGGAATTGTTTTTTTTTTTTTTTTTTTTTCAATTTAGGAATTTTTGTTAAAAAAATATTTAAAAAAAAAAAATCCAAGAGACGAGTTCCCCTTGTGGGAATTTTTTTTTCTTTTTATTTATTTTATAATTTAGGAATTTTAAAAAAAAAAAAAAAAAAATTTCCCATGGGGAACTCGTCTCTTGAAGAGAGGAGTTCCCCTTGTGGGATTTTTTTTTTTATTTTATAATTTAGGAATTTTTTTTTTTAAAAAAAAAAAATTCCCATGGGGAACTCGTCTCTTGAAGAGACGAGTTCCCCTTGTGGAATTGTTTTTTTTTTTTTTTTTTTTTTTTTTTAAATTTGGGAATTTTTTTTTTTAAAAATAGTTTTTTTTAAAAAAAAAAATTTCCCATGGGAAACTCGTCTCTTGAAGAGACGAGTTCCCCTTATGGAATTCTTTGTTTGTTTGTTTTTTTTTTTTTTAATTTGGGAATTATTATTTTTTTAAATATTTAAAAAATAAAATTCCCATGGGAAACTCGTCTCTTGAAGAGACGAGTTCCCCTTGTGGAATTTAAAAAAAAAAAAAATTCCCATGGGGAACTCGTCTCTTGAAGAGACAAGTTCCCCTTGTGGAATTGTTTTTTTTTTTTTTTTTTTTTTTTTTTTTTTTTAAATTTGGGAATTTTTTTTTTTTTAAAAATAGTTTTTTTTTTAAAAAAAAAAAATTCCCATGGGAAACTCGTCTCTTGAAGAGACGAGTTCCCCTTATGGAATTCTTTGTTTGTTTTTTTTTTTTTTTTAATTTGGGAATTATTATTTTTTTAAATATTTAAAAAAAAAAAAAAATTCCCATGGGAAACTCGTCTCTTGAAGAGACGAGTTCCCCTTGTGGAATTGTTTTTTTTTTTTTTTTTTTTTTTAATTTAGGAATTTTTAAAAAAAAAAATATTTAAAAAAAAAAAATTCTCATGGGGAACTCGTCTCTTCAAGAGACGAGTTCCCCTTGTGGGATTTTTTTTTTCTTTTTATTTATTTTTAATTTAGGAATTTTTTTTTTAAAAAAAAAAATTTTCCCAATGGGAAACTCGTCTCTTGAACAGACGAGTTCTCCTTGTGGAATTGTTTTTTTTTTAATTTGGGAATTTTTTTAAAAAAATATATTTAAAAAAAAAAAATTTCCCATGGGAAACTCGTCTCTTGAATTTCCCTTGTGGAATTTTTTTTTTTTTTTTTTTTTTTTTTCAGGAATTTTTTTTTAAATATATACCTTGAGGATTTTTTTTATTTTTATATATATATATTTTTCATGGAACTCGTCTCTTGAAGAGACGAGTTCCTTTGTATTCGGGAATTTTTTTAAATACTATTTTTTTTTCATGGAACTCGTCTTTTGAAAAGACGATTTCCCTTAAAGATGATTTTGGTTTAAAAAAAAAATTATCCGCTGAACCTCTCTCCTCTCTCCTCTCTCCTAAGTGGCAAATCCTCTTTCCTAGGTGGCAAAAACTACCGTATATTTGTAATAACTTCTTCTACTACAGTAATTTAAGCATAACTTTTTTAAATTACTGTACTATTGAGAAAAATCCCTTCAAGGATTGTTAGGTCCGTAAACTATGAGAGGGGACCAAATAGAGCTACTTGGATGATTAGGAATTTAGTAGAGTACAACTAGTAATCATTTGACTTTTTTGGTCGGTTTCTATTTCTTCGTCTTCCTTTTTATTGTACTTTTTTTATTTAGTTTTATTTATTATCCTTTTGTTTTAATTATATATTGTAAATGAATGTTTTTCTAGAATTTGTAAAGTGTCATGTTAAATTCTTCATTGTTATATAAATATTTTAATTCTTGTAGTTATGTCTTTTTATTTTATAATATTGTGATATTTGAATTGTTAATTTATGTAATATTTTTTCTTTTGATATATTATATTTAATTTTTTTTTATAGGGTCAATGTATTAGAATGTATAGTCTCTCTCTTATTATGTAACATTGCACTTAAAACTTTTAATTTAATAATTTTAGTTTGAACTAATAAAATTATATATATATATATATATATATATAAAGAGAGAGAGAGAAATGCATTATAGTGAAGATATTAGAGCCAAATCCAATCTAATTAAACTTATAGCTTTTAGCAAAGCCAAATTTCTATTGAGAATCTTTTACAAAGTATACATGTTTATTCTAGGCTATGATAAAGGTGAATTCATAATCAAAGGAAAAAAATTGGTAATGAAAGACCCTTACAACTATTACACAATCTCTTATTGACAGCTCACATCAACACTCCCCTCAAGTTGGCGTATAGATGTCTCTAATGTCTAACTTGTCTAGTGAGTTGTAGAATGCTTTGTTGGATTGTGTTTTATATGATCATATTTAACTAGATTGTATGAAATATCTATTGTCATCTTATTATGGAAAAACAGATTCATTGCATAATCGAACAAATATTCAATTTCTTTCAACAACTTCTTTAGTTAAAGAAACTCACAAAGTCCTTTAGTCATACATTTCTATTTTTTGTTTTTTACTTCTCCATCTATGTCTTATTTAGTTGTCAAATATTACTGCAATCTAGAAATGTTCTCCTTATTGTTTCTTTTAATAATCATGTCGTCAACATAGATTATTAAATTTGTTACCTTCCCTTATTGATGTTACAAGAATAAGGTATAATACTAATTACTTTGTTTGAAACCATACTTCCTCATAGCTAAAGTAAAACGTCCAAACCAAGTTTAAGGTGATTGCTTCAAACCATACAATGCCTTTTTTTAACTTGCATACAACCTCAGTTTGTGATAGTCATATAGTCAACTAGAATATCCATGCATACTTCTTCCTTAAGATCCCCATAAGGGAAGACATTCTTTACATTAAAGTGATGCAACAGCCAATCTAAGTTTACCACATGAGATAACAATACTCTAACAATATTCAACTTTTCCATTAGTGAAAAAGTCTTCTAATAATCTATACTGTATGTCTAGATATATCATTTTACCACAAGTCTTGCTTTGTATCTTTCTATCAATTCATCAGTCTTATGTTTGATGGAAACACCCATTTACACCTCATCGCTTTCTTTCCTCTTGGCAATGGTACAAAAGTCCATATATCATTCTTCTGTAGTGCTTTCATTTCTTCTATTATTGTTTGAATCTACTTGGGATCACTCAACTTCTTCCACTTTTCTAGGAACATGATCAAAAGACAACTTGTGCATAAAGGTTTTGTGGGGTTTGAATAATCTTTGGGTTGAGACATGATTAGCAATTAGGTATTTTGATATTCTTTTTTCATAGTCAGGTAAGTAATAGTTGGGTAGTTTCCCATAATTATGCTTGAACAGTAATTTATAGATAATAAAGTCATTTAAAACACCAATAGAAGATAGCTTATAAATTTTCCTTAGGAATTTTCTTAGGAGATTTGTTTTTTGGTACTAAAGAGTGAGAGACAGACTTCTCATTTTTTGTCTTAGCTTCTTTAGTTTCTTCTCTTTGTTCCGTTGCTATCACCATTGGTTCATTAGTCAACACACATGGCTGAACTTCAACTAAGGTTGGTCAACCTTCATTGTTTTTAACCAAGTTACCACACAAAATAGTCACTTCTAAAATGTTAGCTGAAATTTCCATGTCTTTAAAAACTAACCAATTTTCCCAATTTTGTTTTTCTTTTTTACTTGGTATCTCCTCCCAAAAAGAGAAATGAGAGACTAGTTTTGGAAAAAATGGCTCAGATTGAAGAAAAGTAACATCCATGGTGATGTACAAATGCTTGGTAGTAGGATCGGAACACTGATAACCCTTTTTCTGTAATGCATACTTCAAAAAAATACAACGAACAACACATAATCAAGTTTTGTTTGCTGATTTTTTATGGAGATGAATATAAGCAACACTTCCAAATGTTCAAGGATGAAACATTAAAATAAAGGGATCCATATGTTGTTCATTGTATTTTTCTAGGAGATGAACATAAACAACACAAACAAATGTTCAAGAAGAAAGCATTAAAATAGAAGGCAAAGGTCTATGATAGGTGAGACCTTGAAATGGAGTTTTAAACTTCAATGCTCTAAAAGGCATTCAATTCAATAAATATATGACAATAACAACTGTGCCAATCTAATAACCTTAAGGAACATGAGTCGTGTAGTTAAGAGAGCTTAAGATGTTTAAAAATGTGTCTGTTTTTTCTCTCAACAGTACCATTTTGTTGCAGTGTTTGAGAACAAGTGGTTTTCATGATAAAGATTATGTGCCTTGAAGTATTCTTAAAATTCATGATTGAAACATTTTCCACCATTATCATAGCAAAGAATCTGAAGGTTTGTTGAGAATTGAGTTTTGATCATAGTATGAAAAAATCGAAATATACTAAATACCTCATGTTTATTTTTCATCAAGTAAAGCCAAGTCATGTGTTTATAATCATTAACAAAGGTCACAAATTAACTAATACCTGAAGAGATAGAAATAAGAGCAAGCCCCTAGACATTAGGAATGGATTAAAGTAAATGGAGTCTCACATTTATTCAATCTTGTTGGATAAGGTACACGATGGCTCTTAGCAAGAATGCAAGTTTCACACTTAAAATCTGAATCATGCAAATTTGAAAATGAATCTAGAATTAAGTGTTTCAAATAACTAAAGGATGGAGGCCCCAACTAGTGGTGCCACAATCAAATATGTTGTTCTTTGATATTAGACTAATGCACATTATTTGCTTTGTTTAGACTAAAATCATCTATATACTAAAGTCTTCTCTTTTAGTCCCATAACCAATAATCACCTTGGTGAGAATATCCTGAAAAAGACAAAAACCAAGATAGATTATGCTTAATAATTTAATTCCCACATAGCCTGGAATTTTCTCATTTTTCACATGCATTTCCACTCTTGGCTTGCAAATAATAATTTACTTCAGAGAAATGGAACTAATAGGATATTTGATAGAGAAAAAGAGGGTGAGAAAGCAATTGTTCCAACCCCTGTAACTATATATGTTATTTCATTAGCATTGGTAATGTACTATTTTGGTAAAGTAAGCTTGACAAAATCTTGTGAATCAAATGTCATGTGGTTAATTGCCCCTGAATCAACAATCCAACCATGATAATCCTTTTAGTTAGAGTGTAATAGAGTACCACCACATTTACCTAATTGCTCAAGAGTTATAGATTCACTTGTAGGAGTTAGATAATGCCCATGTGTGATGAAGGATAACCGAGGCTCAACATTCACCAAGGGTGCATTAACAATAGCATCATGTTTTTTCTTGGCTTTAAGCTCATTCCACCACTCTGGATACCCATGTAACTTGAAACAAGTTTCACAAGAATGTTTTAGATTTCCATAATATGTGATGTTTTAGATTTCCATAGTGTGTACACCCTCCACCTTCTAAATGTGATTTTTCCTTTGTAGTCATATTGGGATTTCTGCCTCTTGTGTGTGAAGCTCACTCTTAGGCCTAACTTTGGTAAAATCTCCACCCATCCCACTAGAAAGTATTTGGAGAGAAATTTGTCGTTGTGGTATATGGTTTATTGATTTATGTCCTTTAAAGAGAATGGTGTCACCAAATGTAGTATATTCTTTGTCACTTACCTCAAGTCTTCTCTGTAAACATAGGCACACGCTTGTTCCACCATATGAAATGGCCTTGTTTGGAGCACATCTCCCCAGATTTTGTTAAAACAATCATCTAGTCCGTTTAGAAAGATATGAACTTTATCTTGTAAGATTGAATTATATTTTTGTATATCAATTTCACATTCCATCAAATTTAGACAACAAAAGTCAACTTATCTCCACAATCCTTGAAAGTTGTTGTGGTATGTTTCAATAGGTCCCTCTCCTTATTTTAGTATCATCACCTACCTCTTGAGATCATAGATTTAAGAGGTGTCAATGTCATCAAAATAAGTCATAGCAACGGTATCCCACACAACCTTTGTCGTTGGAAACCTGATGAAATTACTAATCAAACTCGAGTCTATGGAATTGATTAGCCATCCTTTCACAATTGCATTTTCAATTCTTCATTTCCTTAAAATTGGGATCTATTGGTTGGAGTTGGGGAAAATCCCTATTTATATATCCCAATTTGTCTTTGCCCAAGATATACATCTCTACCACTTGGGACCATAGCACATAGATGGTGTCGTCTAAATTGATGCTAATCTGTATGACGGAAGAATCATGGTTTGATGTTTGAAGATAGGCTTGGGTCTAGGTCAATATATACTTGGGTCATTCTAGATGTTAGGTCTTCAAGGATTGAGTTAGCAAAAGAATCTCCATGAGTTTGTTCTATCAAGGCTTCCCTCCGTACTCTTAATATCCTAGTTTTTCCATTCTCACAAGTTTCTCTCATAATTGGATTGAAATAGACATCCTAAAAGTCCTAGAATATATGTTCTAATACCATATTGAGAAACAGTTCTATTCACCATCTCTTACATAATATTCATGCATATATATATATATATATATATATATATATATATTCTAAGAAAAAATTAAACAGTTCTTCACTATTCTAAGCCAAGATCCTAGTGGATCCATAAGCATAGGAATAAATTTGGTAATCAAAGATCCCTACAATTACTGCACACAATCTCCTGTGGACAGCTTACGTCAACAATTTCAATCCCATTCTATATAGTTTTATACCCATCAACTTGTTTTCTAATTGTTTTTTAACTTTGTAATACCTTATATATATTAAGATTGGTTGCCTAAAAGCTTTCCAATTGCAAAAACAACTTTACCATGATGTGTCATTAGACTTATTACAAATAGTTTTGAAATCCAAAACCTCTTTCAAAAAAATCAGGAATGAGACACCTCTGTATTGGAAATTTTTTTTCTAAACTCCCTAGTTGCTCAACTGCATCATGAATGGCTTTGAAGAGCAAGATATATGTATATTTCAAGTCCAAGGGCCACCTTTAGTGACAGATAAGGTAAAATACTCTAGCTAGCATCATGAGTTGCGATCCCTTGTTCGGGCTATTAAAGAATGAAGCAAAAAGATATATTATTGGAGGAGAAAGCGTAGCATCCCATAACCAAGAGGAGAACCCATGCAGAGCAGATAGCTCAAAAGTAGCTTTTATATAATATGATGATCATACCAGTACTGGCATTATCTTTATAAGCATCACTCCCAGTGGCCAAATTTGTGGCCTTGATGGTTCCGAGAACACGCATGCGTGCCCGGTCACCGAGACCTCTTTAATTAGCAGTGCCAAGTGCCAAGTGCCAAGTGCCAACCAAAAGAAAATTCATATCGTGGTTCATCATTGTTACTACAATACTAGACAAAACCGTAGACACCCAGCTCTGCCCATAACTGCACCCTCTAGTGCCCACAAAAACGTACAAGAACAAGAAAGGAGCCGTAGTGGAATTGCCATGGGATTCAAAATGGAGGCTCCTTGTCGGTATTCGTCTCTTAAATATAAGTTCTCCTAATCTCTCCTTGTCGGCCTCAAATGTATTAAACCATTCATCTCTCACATGAATCCCAGTTCCCCTTTGAATTAGAGCTTGGCATGGAGCTCTGAGATATATATTCTCATCTCAGTATCCCTTGATATTTGTGTTACTGAAAATGTATATATAAATGTATGAGATATCGGTGTATTTCTTGGAAAAGCAATACTGTGGAAAATTTGCAGAAAAAGGAGTGAAGCGTAATCAGTGTCTATTCGTGTAACACTAACACATACTGATACATTCAAGAGGTGGCGTCACCTTTTTTTTTTTTAATCTTTGGTATGGCATGAACAGGAAACTGATGTGAGGAAGATGCTCTATTATTTGTACTTTATTGTTTGACTGCGGGCTCAAAAAAAGAAGACAAGAGCCCTTTTCAGGAAAACAGATGGAGGGACCTCCACTCCACCATCAATAAATAGATCATATAGAGGATCACTGATGAGATGGTGCAACAAAGCATACAAAATGATGCCTTCCATGAGTGATGACCATGACTTAGCCCAGGAGGACACTGTGCATATGATTTGACAAACATTACCCAAATGCACCAAGAGCAGCTGGACGTGGACTCCACCTAAACTATATTTACACTGCACATGTTGGCCCTACAAAGCTGGCTGGTCTTCACCTTTTTATATACTTTCCGTTTGAGCTGCAAATTGCATTATCATTGCTCGGCATGGCTATAGCTATCAATCTGATTCCCTCCCCACAAATACGAGGTTTCAACAGCCCCCTATCTGCTAAAAGAAATGAAAATTTTGATCATCTTTTTCACCCCGCAGGGAATTGTAATGTAAATTTTCTTTTAGGAGTAAGTCCTTGGTAGTCTTGCTTTAGGTCTTGAAGAACAGCGTCTCACCTTCCTTTCTCAATATCTTTAATAACCAAATAATTAATTTCTTAAATGAAACATCCTTGTTTAATTAAAAAAAACATCCGAAGAGATCTTAATCTCCTTATCAATAGAAAAAATTCTGCTTCTATTTGGTCCCTTGACTTATAAACTTTATGTCAAATCATGTCAATTGTTTTATTTTCTTCTTTCTATTATTGTTTTTTATGGTGATTTCAAGCGTTACCTGAAAATTTACTAGCGGCAAACAAGAAAAAAACATACAAATTACAAAATACAAAATACAAAATAAAGAGATCTTATCTTACACGATTAGAAGCCATAACCAAGAAAGCATTCGATTGTTGAGAGAGTAACAGCTCAGAGATCCAATGCTGGCACTTGTGCCCAACATTAATGACCTATTGTATGACCAAGTAAGTGCAGTAGAGCATGTAATTGAGGTCAATCTGAGATGGGAATTGGCTTTCACTATTCATCATCATGTTTGCTGCTGGGATTTGAGCTACAATCACCATTATCATCATTAACTTCCTCAACCATTTCCCCACCAACCTTCTCCTCATGTCTTCCATGGCTGATGCCAGAGATGGAGCAGCCAACCACAGGCACTGGCTCAGACATTTGCTTGCCGTCTCGGGGTGGAGAAAACATGACTGGAAGGTAGTCGTCCACCATGCATGCAAATTTTGAGTTCTTGAAGTGCTGCTTCAGAGCTTCCAAACCCTAATTACACCCACCCCACCAAAAAATCGAAAATTAAAAGAATATTTGGAGAAAACAATTACACTAAGCTGAGAGAAAAAAGGGAGAGAGAGAGAAAGAGAGAATACCTGCAAGCGAGCATACGTGACTTCACAAATTTTTCTGGAGTTAAAGACCTCCCACTGTTGCAAATGGAAAGCCTTATAGAGTCTCCATGCAGCTTGGGGAGTTGTAAGATTCACAAATCCATATCCCACATTGCATTTGTTACTGTTGTGGCATGTCACATGTTAAAAAAACATCAGAGGGTAGAATTAAAACTTAAAAAAGTGTATGCATGACAAAATCTGTGACAAAGGAAATTCTGAATCAAAATATATAGATATATATTACTGGAAATCAATAGGAAGATAGACGAAGTCGTAGGAAGACAAGGGCTCATCATCTCCTGTAATCTTCTCATTAGAGAGGATGCAGTGATTGTCTAGCATATTCAAAAGCAGTTTCTGACTGTGAAACAAAGATCACGTAGAAATTCAGTAATATATAAAACCCATTACCTGAACAAACTAGGGTTAAAGCCCAGAAGAATAATATACATAAGAAAGGTTTATAATGAGTATGGATGCTAAGAAAGTTACCTGTACTTGTTGGGTATGTTCTTGATCATCACAGTGGTCCGGGTGTCTCTCGAATTGGACTCAGCTATAGCATCAACATTGATCAAAAAGTGAGAATCCGGGTTCTTTTGACCCCTCTTCCTGGGTTGCTTGACTGTGGGTACCTTTTGATGGCCGTAATTCACTTTTCTCAAGCATTTCCCACTGGATTTGGTACATTCACTCCCATCTTCACCCAAGGACAATGAGGAAATTGGAGCTATTGATCCACAATTTGACCTTCCAATGCCCTTCCTACTACTGTTCTCTGTCCTGAAGATGGGTCTTTTTGTAGGCAGTAAGGCTTGAGAAAGGTGTACTGAAGCAGAAGGAGCAACTGAGCTTGAGCGACAACTTTGTAATATACCTCCAGTAACATGTGGTGGGCATAGGGCTGTTCTTGAATGAATAATTTTTCTTGAGTTTATGTCATTGTAACTGGTGGTGGCCATTGCAGCTGCAGTACTGGACTTTATTCTGCCATAGCCACCTGAGCAGCTGAATTTAATTACAAGTTTTTTGTCATAAATTTCCTTTCCATCCAGCTCTGAAAGAGCTCTAGCAGCGTCTCTGGTATCAAAGAACTCTACAAACCACTTCTGCTGTTTTGGTGTCATTTCTCTGAATTCCTTCACATGCCCTGAATTAGATAATTTTATGTATTTTCATGTTTATTGCCAAAGCCAAGATTAGTTATGGAGTAAACCCACAAAAATACAAATAGTTATCAGTTAGCACCCTAAGAAAGCAACAATATGGAGGAAGAAAGGACAGAATAGAGAGGCAAAAGGTGGAAAAGGCCAAGTCATGATAAATCATTATAAAGTATGAACAGCAAAAGGGAAGCAAATATGTGGAACTGATGGAAATTGCCTAAGATGGACCCCTACTCCTAGAGTAATATAGCATTTTTCAAAAGGAAAATGCCTGTGTAGTACTCATTGACACGGGAGTGTCCTACATGGTCCAAGAATCAAAGTCCAAGGGGCTACAGATTCTCACTTTAATTTCCTAAGCTTCACCCAAATTAGAACCAGATTTTGAAACATCTTTTGGAAGAAAGTTGGTGTTTATCTGGCAGGGTTCTTTTTTTTTTTCCTTTTTTCTTTTTTTTGGTAAGAGGGGACTCACCTGGGAATTCCTAATTTTACCTCCTTTTCTTACTTCCCTCAATTTCCTAGGTGAAGTTTCAGTTCTTCTGTAAGTCCCTAAGGTGTCATTTATTTTTCAGTTAGAAAACTTCTTGAAATTCACTTAGTTTGGTATTGAGAACATAAGTTAGGTGCTTTGGAATCCTATTCTTGGAGGGTTGTTCCAAGCGTAAGCTATATAAGCCTTTTAAATAATATGGGGGGAAGTTTTTGGGTACTTGAAAAGAAGACATCTTCAATTCAATAGAGAGTACTTTTTTTTTTCAAAGAACTTTGTATCTCTTTGGTGGATTCCATTGAGTGGTGAGTTCCAAGTTTCCAGCGGACTCAAAGGGTGGTGATTTCTGTATCCCTTGAGAGTTTGTTGTATTTTATCCTCTGTTTTCTCCAGATTTCCGGTATGAGTTTGGTATCAGAACATAGGTCTTAAGTTCTCATGACTGGTTGTTGTCATCGCACACAAAATGTTGAAGAAGAACACCCTGCTGATGAAAGAGATGTTTGTGACATTGAGGTGGAAGAATTAAGGAGTCAAGTGCAGCAGCTGCAACAACGTTTAGAATGTTATGAGACTCTAGGGCGCAATGAATCCCATCATGATATAGAGCATGAGGCTCTAGTAGTGAAAATGAAGACCTCAATCATTTTCACAGAGATCCAAGCCAACATTCAAGAGAAGTCTCTCCTCCTCATGTACAAAGGAATCACAATGTTCTAAGAGATTTTGATGTTAAAGTTGATATCTCAGAATTTGAAGGCAGAACGCAGCCAGATGAGTTTATTGACTGGCTTCACACTCTGGAACGGGTGGTCGACCACAAAGAAGTTTCAGAAGTGAACGGGTGGTCAACCACAAAAGAAGTTTCAGAAGCTCGTGGCATGAAACTTGTTGCAATCAGGTTGAGAAAGTATGCCTCTTTATGGTGGGAAAATCTTAAAAAGCAAAGGGCACACAAAGGAAGGGGAAGAATTATGATTTAGGAAAAGATGAAAAGGGAACTTAAGAGAAAATATTTGCCAGACATGTATTGGCAAGATGTTTTCCTTAAGCTTCACAACTTCAAACAAAAGGAGCTGTCTGCAGAAGAATATACAGCGGAATTTGACCACCTCATGATGAAATGTGATCTTGTTGAACCTGAAGAACAAACCATAGCTCATTTTCTTGGAGGTTTGAAGCATGAAATTGGCAGTGCCATCCAATTACAGCCTTTGGACTTATGGTGATGTGTGCAAGCTTGCTCTTAAAGTAAAAAAGCAATAGAAGGAAGTAAAGGGTTGTGGGTTTTGACTTATGCCTCGAGATAGAGATGGACCTTCTAGCCGGGGACATATCTCTAATGCAAAGGCCAATCCCACTGTAAAACCCACATCCAAAATAGCTTCCAAGGGTGATGATGGAGCTGGTTATAACGAGCGGCAAAGCTCATTGAAAACTAGTTCCGACGATATTTTCTGTGTCATGGATATGGACATATGGCTTCAGAATGCCCTAATCGCAGAATTGTCAGCATGCCGGAAGAAGACAGCGATGAGGAGGTCATAAAAAACTCTCAAAATGACTCAGCCATTCTGAGTGAAGAAGAGGAAGTTACTTATGCTGATGAAGGGGAATCTCTTATCATGCAAAGTAATCTAACTAATGGCCATGAAGGCGAAGAAGATTGGCTGCGAAAGAGTATTTTTCATACAAGATGCACCTCCCATGGCAAGGTGTGTAATGTTATTATTGATGATGGCAGCTTTGAGAATGTGGTGTCTACTCAAATGGTGGAGAGGTTATGCCTTTTAGCAGAGCCACATCAAATGTTGGACCCCCACTCCTAGAGTAATCTAGCATTTTTCAGAAGGAAAATGCCTGTGTAGTACTCATACATTTGGTTCTTTATCAAAAGCAAAATAGAAAAGAAAAGCTAAGAGAAAATTTCAGCTACAATAGACAGCAAGATAAACAATTGAATTTTGAAGAAAAGAAAGAAAATCTGACAAGGAAGTGATAAAAGTTTTCATATTTTTATGACATACATACCAAAGTTTTGGACGATTTCCTTGAGCTTGCTTGCAGAGAGCTTAGAATCCAAGTTGGAAATGACAAGTGTCCCCTGATTATGCCCATCAGGAGTGGGGGTGGTGGACTCCGGCGCCGAGAACTGAGCCCAGACAGCCCTGCCGGCGATGAGTCCACGTGCTGGAAAAGCAACCGGAACAACTAAGCTCTGCCTCTCCAACCCCAGATGGCCAAACAACATGGCGTCGTATTCATAAAACCTCCTCAACCTGCTCTGCTGCTGCATGTACTGCTCTTGAATCTCCATCACCGCTTCCTCCGCATGCCTCAAGTCATAGAAATGAACGATCACGATTCCATCTCTCAACCTCTCCATCTCAACAGCCCCCACCTCTCCAAACCCCTCCATCTCCATCCTCACCGCCGCTTCACTCACATCGGTCGGCACACAGCTCAGTAGCACCACCCTGGTGGGCCCCGGAGCCGCCGGAGGCAGCGGGGTTCCGGCGGCGAGACTAGGCTGCGACATGACCGGAGTAGATACATAGGAAAAAGGATAGGCATAGCAAATATGGGGTTGAAAAGGAGTACCAATCTGGTTATTGGATGAAGGGTTTCTTGGTCGGAACTCTTGGGCTTGTGGGTCCAAGTTTTTCTGAAACTTGGCAACTTCTCCTGCTTCTTTCATGGCTTCTCGGCCACATAAACGTTGGGCCTCCGGCCAAAACGAGTGGAGGGGGAGAAGTAAAAACTAAAAACTCTAGAGCAACAGCTATGGTAAGAGCGCAGAGAGGTGACAGCTTTAGGATTGTATCAGTTTTGGCAAATTGGGAGAGGCCCTAGGAGTTTAATTTAGAGTCCATTACAGGCATATTATATTAAACAAACTGGAAACACGCTTTTCCCCATATTATATTAAACAATGCCTGTACTACTCTTTCTCTTTCCATGTATAAATTGACTGCCTCGATTCTCCCTTTATGACCTGTGTAGGACCTAATATCTTTGATGGTTCGGGCGAGCTATGAAGTATGGCCGTACGGTCAGCCGCATGTGACCAGTGTCTTGAGTTTTGACCATTAATAATCCTTTTTCAATTCCATAC
This sequence comes from Vitis riparia, assembly GCF_004353265.1. NCBI lineage: Eukaryota > Viridiplantae > Streptophyta > Magnoliopsida > Vitales > Vitaceae > Vitis > Vitis riparia. The sequence continues at coordinate 3,692,755 of NC_048444.1, forward strand.
GCATTCTCCACCATCTTTCAACGAAGCTTCCACCAGAGTCGGTCATTACCATTTTGAATTTCAGCTTAAAAAAACTTAACTTTCAATCTTTAATCGCCAATTACGATTTTAAGTTTAAATTTAAATTTTTTTTTTATAAGTTTTTTCTTTTGAAATTTGTTTAATTTCGTTAAAAAAATATTGGTATAATTTTCTCAAAACTTGTAGGTATTCAAGTTGTTGAATATGATATTCATCGAATATATATATATAAAAACGGGTTTTTAAAAAATTAAAAATATCAAAAAAAAATTAAAATAATCAAAACCGAAAAATTTTTATATATATTTTTAAAATAATCACATAAATTTATTAACCACTTATACAGTAATAATAAAAAATAAAAATAATATAATTTAAGTTATGATAATAAATTTATTTTTAAATAAACTAAAACTCCACAAGTCTAGTTAAATCATAGGGCCTTTGGGGGGCACCCTTCTTTGCCCACCGTCTCGAACACTGTTTGATTCATGAATTTTTCTGTAATGCAGGTCTAATCAACGGACACATTGGCTCACCTTCTAGGCAAAAGTCAAATTTAAAAGAAATCTAGCCATGATGGAGAAGTAGCTTTCTTCACTGACTCCACTTTATTGCATTTGGGAAATGACCTGATTAATAATTTAGGAGGAGTTTAATTGGTTTACTTTTCAACATTACTAATATGAATTCTTGGACTTGGATTTTCTTTTCATTTTTTTTTACTTTTTCCCCGTCATAACCCTCAAAATCCTACACTATCGAAAAAGTGTCAAATCAAGTTTTATACCATAGTCATTATTGTTTATATAAACCCAATATTGAAGGTAATTTTTTGCTTTTGACTTTCACTAAAAAGTGAAATTATAGTCAAAATTACAATTTTCAAAAAACAATATCCAAATTATAAAAATTTTAGTAAAAATAAAAGAACTTTTTACTGAAGTAAAAATAAAACTTTTACAAAAAGTAACATTTTCCTACTTTTTATTTTTTAAGTCATAATGTCATATACTTATGTTTCTCCTAATCTCACGGGGTTGTTGCACGGCACGAGCTATACATTACGTCGAAACTCTAGACCCGTGACAATAAGCTCTATAAATAAAATTAGTCAAATAAATATAAAATATTTTATTAAGTTTAGAAGAAAACTTGGGCCTTCATATATTAGTCAGGTAAAAAAAAATTTCATTTTGATCGCTTTTTTCATAACATTTTTTACATATGATACTAATTTTGAAGTTTTTTTGTTTCTTTTTTAATTTAATTTAGGGTTATTCTTACCTATTCAATTAGACAGACGGTGAAGAAGAAGCCGTAAGCAATCTCGAAAGGTAACCCTGCCACTAAATATGGATTCTCAATGTGGCTTGGAATCTCAATATTCCCATTGTTCCCTGTTTTAAAATGAAAAATTAATTGAACTTTTGCTCATTTGTGACGAAAAGCCGCAGCCACTTAATTGAGACAGACAAAACACATGGCAGAAACAGTGCCATACTTGAACTAATATAATAGCCTTCATTAATATAAGGAATGGAGCTAGACAAAAGGACCAGGGGACCATCCTCTTTGTTCTCCCCATGTTATAAGGATGTCGCCCTCCCATTTCTTAGTGTTGCCCACTCTTTCTCTATCCACAGCCACCTCCTCGATCCTCCTCTGTTTTTTATTACCTGGTGCTCAGTCAGATTACCAACAAAACATTCGACCATCATGATTGGTTAATAATTTTGGCTAATCATACACACATGCTTGTAAGCACTTTGCAATTTTACCCTCTTTTTTTTTTCCCTTTTTTTCCTATCAAATACCATTCTTGGTTGAAAATATGGCATGAGGAAGATAATACCGATATTTGAGATTGCAATTCATATCGATAGGTCGTATTCGTATTATGTCAAAAGCTTAGATATTCTACTATATAGATCAATTTAAATTTGATATAAACGATAATCGTGTCAAAAACATATTAAATATGTTGGATTCCAATCGTATCACACTTTGTCACCTGGGTAAAAGCTTGTGAGTGGAGTGCATTCTTGTAGGAATCAACAGTGCAAGTGAAAGTATGATGCAGGGAAAATGTAATACTACCATATTTGGGTGGAATGATCCAATTGCAGGATCAATGGAACCAGCCCAACAGGCATTTTGAGGAGTGTAAGAAAGGCCTAGTACACCCTTTCGACGTTGTATAGTGTTACTTAAAGCTTAATGGGCCTAAATCTTTTCTACACAAAGCCCATGGAATCACTACAGACGTGTTAGTATTTAACTATTTATTAATAAATTGATTTTTAATTGAAAATATAATTTTACTTTTTCTGAATAATTGCCAACATCCTTCCATGCGGAAGACCAAAATAATTTCAAGAAACATATGAGACCAAAAAAAAAAAGAAATGCAAAAGAAAATTGAAGGGCAGTAAAAATAAATTAAAATCAATAAATTAATATTTTATACTATAAACCCATTTCAACTCTTTTTTTTGGGAGAATTACCCAAAAGGGTGGGTTAGAAAAAATAATGGCTATGAAGACTTACTCATTTAAAGGACAATTTTACTCTTGAATATGTTTTCTATATTATTTATAAATAAATTAAAATTGTCAATGATGCGGGACCTATAAATGATGATAAGTACATGTTGATAAATGATGTGGAGCCCATACATGATGATAAGTACAGGTTGATAGGCAATCAACGGTACATTTCTCAACTTGAAAAAATTGTTGTCATTTTTGAACAATTGACTGTTTTTTTTTTTCAAAAAAATTGAGATTTTTTAAAGAACATTGTAAAAAAATAATTTTTAATATTTCATAAATAAAAATCATATCCTAAAGTTATTATATCGTTTTATATATAAAACATACAATTAAAAACTTTGTTATCATAATATAATGAATAATTATTTTTTACGAGCACTCGTCAATTGAATAATATATAAATATTCAATTGATTAACACACACCTATTAAATGGAATAACTCACAATTATTCATTGGCTAATATAGCACGTGAAAAAATTAAATAAAAATAAATTAAATTATGTTGTAATATATTGTAATGATAGTGTATTTATATTGTAAGTATAATGCATTTATGTCGTCCCTATATTTCATTACAAAAGTAATAATTCTAAAAATGTTTATTCATACCCTATTAGTATTAACACATCGTATTAATATATTAACAACATTTATTTAGTGTTTTGAAATTATTTAATAATTTTTGTATATATATATATATATATATGATATAGGTATGTTGTGAAATATGGTATGATCATACGAAATTACCATTTTTATAAAAAAAATTCATAAATTTCTTAATTAGGTTTTATTGTAATGTAAATGTATTTATATTGTAATTATAACATATTTTGTGTCTGTATTTTATAATAAAAGTAATAATCTTGAGGGTTACCTTTTATACCTTATTAATATTCAACATATCAAATATATTAACATTATCCACCAGATGCATTGAGAAAAAAAAATTAATATGAAAATTAAAATAAAAAAAACACTATGCAAAGGAAAAAAATCATAATTTTTTTTAAAATTATTTTATTATAAAAATAAAAAATTATTAAACATTCTCGATCATTTTCTTATTCTTTTTAGAGAATTTGAATGAAAAATTAAACATTTTATCTTCCTTAAATTTAATACAAAAACATAATTTATCAATTTAAAATTATAATATATATATGAAAAAATCATCATTTTTATTATATAATTATAAAACTTATTTTTTTTCTTCATAAAATTAAAAATAAAAAAAAGGTAAAAAAAACAATAAATGATATTTTGAAAATATTTTTTAAAAGTATTTTTGTTTTAAATAGTAAATTTAAATAACAAATTATATATAATTGTAAGGGTTAAACGTAAAATTTTGATTTAAAATTTAAATATCAATAATTACAATAAATGTGAGACCCATGTATCATAAATGTATTAACAAATCTAGTGAAGTGCTTTAAATGTTCTGAATTTTAAAAGTTTTAGATAAATGACAGTTTTGATATATTAAGCCTATTAAAGCCCTTCCTAAGAATTATTAAAAGATATCATCCTTTCTAGTAATTGTTTTGCTCAACCCACCCTTTTGGGTAATTCTTCCCCTTTTTTAACCATTTTATATAAAAAAATAATAATTTAAATATACATAAATGAGTATTTATTTTAGATATACCTCTAATTTTTATTTTTATATAAAAATAGAATCTTTTGTAACAGCGGAAAAAAAAAACACCTTTAAATATTTTAAAATTTAAGATGATAAAAGTTTCATGATAAGTCAATTTATTTTTAAAACAATTCTTAAAATCATTACTTTTTTAATTCAATATAAAAGTTATTTTATTATTTTTCTTATTTAAAAACAAAAAAAGGAAATATATCCAATACTACACTTATTAACAAATTTTAATTATATATCGATTTTATAATAAAATCAAACCTGGATATTTTTCTTAGATAAATAGATCATTTTAACATATATATATATATATATTTTTTTTTTTTTTTATTCGTACTTTTCTGAAACCAAAGAAAGCAAAATAGGGTTATAGGCATATAGCAACCCAACCGAAGATGAATCGGTGGCAGATCCGAGTATTGCAAGTCTGGCCTATCTCTCCTCAATGGCATATTTAGGCAGAAAGAAGCTGGAAGCAGAATAAAACTTGGGAGAAGAATTTAGCGGTTGAACGTAACAGGCAAAAAAGAGTGAGAAGGAGAATGATGCAGAGAGATATTAACGACAATTAAAGTGAACAACATTTAAATAATTAAAGGTAACCAAGTTGGAATCTGTTATTTGCCTTTTAGAACATGGAAAGTACAACTGTTCATGCACGCCCCACCTAACTTATAAACCCTTTGCGCGGGATTAAGTAATTAAAATTCCTCTTTCGGCATCTGATGTTAGATAAAGCAGATGGATAATCTAAAAAATAAGGGTGTACGAGTGCAACAATGGGGGAGTAACAGGATGCTGCTGGTGCTCTGCCCTACTGCTAACATGGGATTACTGTGCAGTGGATGTGTATTCAATTCTACCTAACAATGAAATTCACAAAAGAATGTAAGAAAATCAGTATAAATTAGACCTTGAGTGAGATGTGGGGAGAGCCTAGAGACCAACTGGCTGTGATATGTTGAATTTTGGTTCCAACTTCACTCTGATGTCTTATGGAACAACATCAAATTTTCGGCATACCATCAGACAAAGCAGCTATGTTTACTGTGATTAAATTGGTGTAATGTCCAACTAAAATATTAGGTATTCATCTCATCAAACAAGTGGGAGAACTCAAATTACCCAGGCAAAATATTAAGTTTTCTACGTATCATCAAACAAAGAAGCTAAGAGCTTGTTTGACCTGTGATTCTAGGAAGCGTTGCTAGCCCTTTTTAGCACTTGAAAACAACTCTTTTGATAAAAAAAAGTTTCTAGTAATAGAAAGGTTGGAAGTGTTCCCTAGAATCACTACACTACCAAACAGATTCTAAGTCGCTACCAACTATAAACATATAATTGTGCTGCCAAGAGATTATGTTTGCACATCATCAAACAAGAGGGGGGGAGGGGGGCAGAGACAGGGAGAACTCAATTATCCAGGTAAAACATCAAGTTTTCTGCATGTCATCAAACAAAGCAGCTAAGTCACTACCAACTGGAAACATATAATTGTCCTTCCGAGACATTTTGATTGCATATCATCAAACAAAAGACAGGGAGAGAAGCAGCAGTCAGGGGTCTAACTTATTATTCACAGGTTGTCGCCTCCGAGCCTGAGTATAATCCTCTGACCACCACCAAGGCACAGTCAGTTGATCTTTCACCAGTCTCCTTATTTGCTTGGGCGGATCTTGTAACCCCATCAAACCTGCAAACTAAGGCATTTAATGCGAAGTCCTAGAAACACACCTTAAGCAAAAACTTACCTTCACAAAGAGACAACCTGAGAAATGTGGTCTAGCAGCAAGTGTTTGCGATTGACTGAGCAAGGAGAGGCAAATCATCATCTTAAGCACCAACAACTCCATATTGATTCTTCTATATACTCTCACCTCTCTCCAACTCTGTCCATATATGGCATCCTTGCTGGACTTTTCTAAGTGCAAGATATCAAGTGGTCAAACTAAAAGGGGACCCAGAGCGGAAAAATTCACTTAAATAGTGGGAACACATATAATAGATGAACAGAAAGTTAAGAGGCAGAATCCTATACATTTATGTGCTTACCAAGTTGGGGTTTCTTTTTGTTCCTTCTCCGGTACTAAAGTATCATTTTTAAACTAAAAAAAGAGAGAACCTTCCCTCAATGTCTCTATCAGGTCCCTACTTGTCCAATGAACCCTACCCATTAAATCCTACATATCCAGGCTCCTACAATGAGCCAAGAAGGTTCAATTGGTAAGCTCATTCATAGAGCATGGCACACAAGAAGATGACACATGCAACCATGCAAAACCATCATGTCTATGCAAATTTTAGTTGTTTAGCATCTTTGTGCTAGAAGTTTTGCATTTTGATATATGTAGGTGCTTGTTGACCTGGGTGATAATTGGGTGCAAATATGTTGAGATTGCACGAACTCTAACCTAGAGAACTCTTTTTTTTTTTTTTGATGGGTACCAGTCTAACCTAGAGAACTCATATGGTCGATAGGTCTGAAGTTATGCCTCAATTTTTGGGCTCATCAAAATCCGGATTTGCCCCCCTTTATCTCTCATGAAGCATGCTATTCAGGACATGACACAATGAAAGTTTCAATTTTCAGGCACAAGAACTATTATATTTCATCAAAAGCAAACTGAATGATGCCCACTGGCGATACAAATTCCATCCATCTCATATCACTTGAACAATAATAGCATACCATCATCGCCTTCATAATAGTAAGTGACTAATGAAACAGAACTGAAACTCTCAACTTTCTTTTCCTTTCAAACCAAAAAGAAGGAATTCTCCTTCAAATGCAACATCAGAGATAACATTAATTGTCATGTACAATCACTACGACGCATAAGAATGGTAAGATCCTTTCTTTGTGCAGTTGTAGAGTAATGACAAAATGAAGGAAAACCCCAGAAAAAGTGAGGAGAGAAAATGAACTCTATTGAACTGCATTGTGTATGACCCAGAGACTAGATGTGGCAGGAACAAATTATTATTGCTTTAAAAGCAAATAATCAATGTGAATCAATACCGTTCAGAAATCTGGGCAACAGCTGGTTTGGCAATGACAAGTAGTGATTACCATCTTCAAGGAGCTCTGTCAAAGGGCTTTGTATCATTGTAACATACATCCCAGACAGCCTCCATGGCATCCTTTGCAGCTGCTTCTGAGCAGTGAGGATTAGCTGTGACTGACTTCATAACTCTTCTTCTCACACACTCCTACAAATGGCAGAAGAGCCCCACATATTAAAATACGTTAAAACTGAGGGCACACTTAAATAAACTAGAGGAAAATAGAGTACTGAATGAGAACATGTATTAAAAAATAGAATGAGATATAAAGTGTATGACATCAATCTGAGACATTAAATAAGAGAAGTGCTTTCTCTATTAAAATACATTGGTAAGCCCCATTTGGTGAAGTCATATTTGGGCATCAAAAAGTAATGCTATGTAACAGTGCAAAAATTGAATATCATACACCAAGGGCATGTGTGTGGATATGAGCATGTATGTGTGGGAGAGAGATCTATTTTCAATGTACAATTAGTAAGAATACCATTATATCACGAGGTCCACTTTCGATGATAATAGGTACCAGTAATATCACCATTTTTTGTGCAAAAAGAGAAGTGTATTAATAATGGCACCCGACAATGGGATGCAAACAAGTACTTGAATAGTAGCAACATTATTTTTTTTGCTTTTAATAAAAATCTCTTCTTTGCCAACCAAAATCACATCACCCTTACTCCACAAACTTGGATTCCAGTTTGTCCTTCAGAACAAAACTTTGGAAGTTAACATTCAATTCATTCAAGAAAATTGGAGAAGGATCTGCCTTCATTATTGTTGGAAGAAGAGTGACCTCATGAGAGTTAAGACATTGGAGTACAACAGAACTTTGGGCTCCATTTCGACTGGTGTACAATCATTAAGTAGGGATACAGGGTAGCATGTATAGCTCAATGTAATTTTGCGAATCTTCAAACATCTCTATCATAAATGGAGATAATCCCAGCAAAGATAAAAAAAAAAAAAAAACAATACAGCTAATCAAAATATAATATAAAATAATTATAATCTTATTTTATCAAAACCTCATCACTCATTGCCATTTATACAAACAATTCAAGTGTATAAAATAGGTAGATTGATATGTAATCAACAGGAAACCTGTTACAGTAAATCGATGAAAAACCACACAAAACTCACTTGTTAATGCCATGCAGGTTTAAAATATTGATAATTGCATGCAAAATAATCATTGCACACAATAATTGCACAAAGAGGGGCAAAATGAGATATGAAATCAGTCTATATGGATTTCTAAGAAGAAAAAACTCACTTGTCCATGCCCCCGAACCTTCAAATAACCCCTCAGCAATTCCCGCTTGAAGTGACAATCACCACTTAGATGACCAGAACGAATCTGTTTTGCATAAGTACAAGAACAACAAAAGTCGACTTACAAATAAACAAGTCACACAAACTCAATGTTGAAAGCTAGCTAGTAGTCTCAGAGATACACACCTCACTACAAGCATGATGAGCACAATTAGTCCAATCCAAGTTTGCTGCACGACAATCATCATATGCGTGAATCAGCTCATGGATTACTACTTGATTGACCTCATCTTGAATGTTCATGTGATTACTACATACCACTATCTGAAATACACATAAATTTTTTGTCATTTCATGGACTAGAAACCCCAGTATCATGTATTGCTGAATTTATTGGAACTCAAAATGAAAAGTGCGTATTTACTTGGGACTGAATAAAGAAACAAATAGATAAATATATGGTAATACAGATGACATTCAAACCCATTAACAGATTTGAATCGATAATCACTCTAAAATGTGGTTGATTTCACATAAGAAACAGAACCTAATTCGCAAATTGAAATCTCAAGTCACTGGAAGTATTAGATTTCAAAATTTGCACAATCTGAATACTTCAAAGCAAATTCATTTGATAGAAAAAACAAATCCTTACCCCTTCGCCACGAGCGTAACCGCCACTGACCTTCGTGTTGCAATAAATGGCCTTGATGAACTTGTCACCAATCGCGCATCCAGATTTCTCCAAATTTTCCCTCAGAAATTTGACCATGGGAGCTAAAAATTGAAAAAAGAAAAAAAAAAATGCAAGAACTGAGAAACCCTAAAACCCTAAATCCGGACAGAGAGATAGGCAAAAATATATTTGAATACTTCGAAGGCTTTTCTGGATCATCTGTTCACATTCCTTTACCGTCATGCCACCATTGACGCCCGATGAAACGTCTGCCGCGGGGATTGTTGGAGCGGAGTCGCCTTCCATTCTCTGTCCCGTTCGGTCTCTGCCACGGCGACTGTAACAGTTTGAGGTGGACTTGACCTGCAGCTGTTTCTTTGGGCCACCTTGTGGGCCTTAGCTCTATCAGCAGTACCCTACAACCTGAGGCCCATTTGATCTTCACCTCCCAAAGGGGCTGGTAACTTGGTCAAGAAGTAGGCCCACACCAAGTCAAAACAATTTAGAAAAATTAGGATTGGTTGAAATGGAATGGAAATATTTGAAGAAAAATGTCATTAATTATTTTTATTTTTTCAATTAAAAAAATATTTTAATGAAAAGGCATAATAATAATAATAATAATAATAATAATAATAAATAAATAAATAAATAAACCACAGAAAGTTATAGAAGATGAAGACATAAGAGTCCAACTATTTAAAGGCTATTTCATTGTTAAGGGAGAGACCAGGTCAACCAATTTCATTCCGATAAGTCAATAACTGACAAACTAACCGTTTTAATCAAAGGCTGTGCTGTGGCATGTACGCAAGACCGTAGGCATGTTCCTCCGTACATTGCCGCCAAATCCTCCCATGCGCGCCTGCACCTCCGCCCTATAAAGGCACACCATCTTCCTCCTGAATGCCTTGTAGCAGTGTTTCTCTAAATATCATTTTTAGAGAAAGTACTGCTTTGCCTTCTCAGCAATCCAGCTGCTGCCGCACCCTCGATATGGCACGTCAACTTGTGGCCCTCGCCTTCATCTTTCTGGCTGTTGCTGGCTTGGTATCCGCCCAGTCACCCAAAGCCACCGCCCCCACCGCCTCTAAAATTTCCCCTTCACCTTCACCGTCATCCACCACCTCCGACACCCACCCACTTGCTCCATCTCCTAGCTCACCCTCCCCTGCCACCGCCCCAGTTGCCTCAGCTCCAACTCCCTCCGCCACCACCCCCGCTGAGGTTCCAGTCTCTTCCGCCCCTACACCGTCGGCCACCTCCCCAGCGCCCTTCGCCCCTGAGCCATCCGCCGTCTCTCCTGACACTTCCGACGCAATAGCCGATTCCCCGGAAGACTTCATCTCCGCCGTTCCAGCTTCAGCTCCTGGCAATGTCTTCTCACCACCTGCACCCGACGAGGAATTCTATTCCACAGAGGGACCCGCCGCAGGACCCATGGCCTATGGCGCAGGAGATGCACCAGCTCAATCTCCAGAACCCAGCCATAAAGATACCGCTACCGCCCTGGAGGTGTCTGCTACCTTGGGTGTTGCTGCCGTGGCCAGTTTATTATTGTTCTAAAGAAATCTAAAAGAAAGTCCCATGCAAGTTGTGTAGACGTTAAAATTTCAAACTAAAGGAGTAAATGATTGGGTGAGCCATACTACTATATGAGTTTGTGTTCAATGGTTAGAATGAGTCCTAGACGTCCATGCTAATTGTATCTCACATCTTAGAGGAATTGCTTGCTCTCGAGCTTTAATTTGACTACGTATGCATTCTAAATAAATTATTATGCAATTCATGGATCCAACGTCTTGTGTTTTCAATTTTTATTTTTCCATACACTTTTACAATCAAAATTAACTCCCCTCTCATTTTATATTCAAATATTTTGACTCAAAATGAGTAGGTAAAATATTAGTTGTTTTTTTACGGCCATTATCTTCCCCAAACGTTTTTATCAAAAATTTTCCGATACCAAACATAATTTTAATGGTTTGTTGTAAATTTCTATTCAGTTCAGATGAGAAAATTACCAAAATTATCAATGATAAGGATGTGAATTAATGAGAATTATGATGGAAATTACAAAATCCAAATCTTATGATCACTACATTGAGTAAAACTTTCAATAATATTGGAGAATTATTCATGATATATAATTTCTTCTTTTGTTTCTCCCTTTTTATGGGGGATTTAGTAAAACTCAAGTGGTATTTGTTTTTTAACTTAATCGAAAAAAAATAAAATATTTAGTTTTTTTCTATTCAACTAAAAGTAACCTATTAATATTAATCAATATAATTAAAGTAAACTTGTTATCCATAAATTTCATTTAGTTATGTTAATTAATCTTAATGGGTAACTTTTAACTGAATAGAAAAAGTCAAATATTTTAACTTTTTTTATTAAAAAACATACATTATCTTAATACATTACTTAATGATTTAAATTGACTTTAAATTAAATTATATTTAAGTTATAAACTTAAAACTTCTTACTTAATTTTTTCTTTAAATATTAAAGTTATTTGATAAAATTAACTTAAAATTTATTTTAAATAATCAAATTGATATATTTACCCTCATAAATTATAACTAAGGCAAATGAAGTTAAGTATCGATAGAGGTCATGAAACAATAAGGAGATCGTGGAAGTAACGAGAGCTAATAAGGGTAAAAATATAAAATGAAGAAGTAAATTTAAGAATAAATTAATTATTTTTATTTGTTACTTAAATTTACTTTTGACTTTAGGTCATATTATTAAGTTATTTAATGAAATATACTTAATTTATTTAATGATTTAAATTAAATTATTAAGTAATATTAAGTTGATTTTTCAAACAACCCTTAAACATCTATATAAATAATAAATAATACCCGTCGTGTCCTTCCAAAATTTAGTTTGACTTCACATCTACGTTAGCTATGACTATTGGGTACCAAGAAAATGAAAATTTTTGTTACAAAATACATGGGAATTAAATAAAATTTTGGAAACGTCAAAACTGCGTCATGCATATTCATCTCTAAGAACAAATGGGAATAATGTAAAATAAAAAATGCATGGGCTCGATCGGAACTAGACCTATCTGCTCTGCATGCACGTGCCTTGGATTCCTTTTGTTGACAATTGGACATCCCACTACGTGACGCAGCCGCGTTAGAATGGGAAAATATGCAAACCATTGAACCGGTTTCATACTGACGCGTCAATTTGGATTTAAAAATTGAATAATAATTAAGCATTTAAGTTTTTAATTTCAAGCATAGTTATATGAAGTATTTAAATTTATTGGATTTGGATTCATGCATATCATACTCTTAATATAACATAAGATCACCCAAAAATTATCATACTCTTAACATAGGAACACCCAAAATTTTTTTGTAAGTAATGAAGCTTGCCATGACATCCCATTTGATTAATGAATTCTCACATGATCAATCAATCTCTATGCTCAAAAAGAGTACAGTGCATGTTGGCCAAGGCAAGTTGGAGTGATAATGAGGGTTGGTGACGGAATGAATGGCAGCAAGGAGATGTCGGGGAAAGCGGAAGAAAAAATAAGCGCACGTAAACCAACCATAAGATCACGACATGACATGAGGATCTAGCGGAATGAGTGCGCGTATATGTGCATGTGGACGGTGACCCTGGCTAGCTAGCTCCCGCGCTCCCTCCATGTATCAATCATCGATGTGGGACTCCTGAGCTTGAAGTTGGAGCGGTGTTTTCCCTTGATTGACGGCCTAAATTTGGCCCTACCTGGGCACGCATAATTGAAATTCTCGCACATAAACGAGCTACATGCCATTTTCCCTGGAAGAAGTTGATGTTTTTGGACCTTTTGTGGTCGGTCCTGATCATATATACTGACCTAAATCAAAGAAATAATTAACCATTTCCCTGTTTTTTGTTGGGTCGTTACAATGTGTAAAGAGTTGTGCAAATCCATTGTTGTTCTCGGAGACAATGGAATAATGGCAATTCTTGAAATAATTTTCGCAAGGCTGCCCTCGTTTGCCAGTTTATGTATATATAGCTAGCTACAACATGGGGATGTGTTTAGACTAACATATATAGGTGCTTAAATTTCATTTTCATTAAGTGGTATTGCAACTTAACTGCCTCCCAGGCGAACTCAACATGCTTCTCCAAGCATCAGACCCAGGTGGATAATCAGTTAAGTGAGCACTAGAAAGAAAGATAAACCCTAATCGAACCTATAATTTTTGGATAATGATAATAGTAATACTAGTTATGGGTACATCCCTTCATTTAATTAGCAACGAGACCCCTTCCTGCAGCTGAGTGCGCCAGAACCCAAGGTGATTGAACCCACCAGAGAAGATGGTCTGGCACTCAAGCTGGAAGCTCTGGCGTAGCTGGAAGAAGCGCCTACCCCCGACTGCAGGAAGAAGGCACCATTCAACATCAGGTCCCCTTCAGATCTCCAGTTCCAATGCCTCCACTCACTTTCTGGTGCATCCTCATGCTTTGTCACAGCTTTCTTAAATCTATCATTGGGTGCTAGGAATCTGTTGCCCTGGCTGTTGATGGTAGGGTCAGCACTTCCACCAATGGCATACATTTCCCAATGGGTGTAGTCGTTGTTCACCACATGAAAATACCCATGTCTACATCTGCAATGGTAAAGATGCAACACACTCATTAGTTTGTGTCCAATTAAGTCTAATATGGCACTAAAAAACTATCTCCAAGTCGAAAAGCTTACCTGGGCATTCTCTGCACGAGCCCCTCTCCGAAATGGTTGAAGGCAATGGTGACTTGCATATTCTTGTCTTCTGTATAAGAATCACTGTGGCCCAGGAGCATGACCTTGTCATGGTGAGTCATGAAATTGTTAGAGATGGTTATGGCGGTGGATCCATGGATGGCATCAATGAGGCCGTCATGGCAGTTGGACAAAGAGCAATGGTCAACCCATATATGCCTCCCACCGAAGATGGACACCCCATCACCATCAGATACAGTCCACCAGCCGGAGTGGTGAGGAGAGTTTCTGATGTTGGCATTCCCTCCTTGCTTACAGTCATGGATATGGAGACCATGTATGATGATGTTACTGGCGTAATGGATGGTAATGCATGGCCCTCCAGCAATGTGAACGCTAGCACCCCTACCATCAATGGTCTTGAACGAGTTCATCACCAGCTCTTGCTTCAGCTTGATGACCATGTCACGCTTGAAGATGATCCACAATGGCTCATCTTGGATCACAGCATGCCGGAGAGTCCCTGGCCTTGGATTGACAGGGTCATCATCCTCGGAGTCGGTGACCACGTAAATTCTACCATTCTTTCCGCCCATTGCATCCTTGCCAAACCCAATAGCGCAGTCGGCTAACCGCTGGCGGTTCTTCTCCCAGTTGGCGTCGCACCTCCAGCAATCATCGATAGGGTTGCCTGTTCCACAAGAGAAATAGCCCAAGTTCCTCCTAGAGGCATTGATGCTCCTGTAAAAAAATGAAAACATTTTTAGCTTAGTAGTTAATCAACACCATTTCCAAATTGTATGGTATTCTTCCGGATCAACAATAGAATATTCACCTGTGCACCTCTTGCACAACTACTTCAGGGTCTTGGACTGGTGCGGAGGAACCAAGAATTGGAGGAAGAAGAGAGAACAAGAAGAGAAGAGACATTGCAAAGGTGGCCATTTTTGTTGTTGCGGAGAAAGTTGGAGGCAGAGATGGCTAGGGGTTGAGTGGGGTTATAAAGGAGATAAAGCCGAAAGAGATGGCGTGATATCTTAAAAAGAGTAGGGCCGCCACCTCCGCTAATTACAGATTTGGTAATCTTGAAGAAAAATTGAACCCTTTTATCTTCCCTTTTCCGTCGCCTATTTTTGAGAATCCAAACGGTGTGTTCAGATGTCTGGTCTAATTTATGGGGAATTAATTTGTTTCTTCTCGGATGTGGAATGTTTTACAAAATCAACCTAATTAAGACATTTGTATACTGAAATGGAGATCATTCAAGTTTGTATTTATTCAGCTTTTGATCAAGGCGCCTTCACGTCAGGTGAAAACTGAAAAGAAGCGTTAAGACGTCTAACTGATCCGAACTGTACTTCATATTACACAATGATGGCTTTGGTTGACATTTTGTCAAAGGCAACTTTTTCGAAAGTAGAAATTGAGACCTCTTCTGTTGAATTGAGTTGTAAGTGTACCAGAAAGACGGAAAAGCTAACGTTACGTGGTTAAATATTTTCAACTTCATCAAAAGTGAAGCTGACCCACCTTCAATCCACTCATCCCCTTAATTTGCCTCCACTGACTGCGGAGCAATCTTTTGACCCTACACACCCCAGCAGTCAATCACTGCACTATGACCCACCACTATCACCCGTCACTGTCCTCCCACCCATTAATTCCTTCCCTGGAGACTTAATGGAAAACGGAAACAATGGTTTGCTGATTTTCGACTTGAAGGTAGGATGATAACGGAGCGGATTCGGGATTACAACTCTGGTTTGAAATCTATATCTCGTTTATTTAAATCAATTCTAAAATAATTAAAATAATTTTTTATTTAATATTATATATAATCAAAAACCGTGAATTCATCCCCGTTTATATTTATCTCAATCTTGTCTTATTAGGACCCGAAAAACAGTGCCATGGTCCCGACTTGAAATTTTCAGTGATGGTGGTGAGGAAAGAATGTGAAGGGTGATAGAGTGAAGGAGAGCGTGGAGGATGGGTGCAATGATAAAGAGGAAGGCTTTTATTTCTTGTGTGATAATTATATGGGGGATTAGGGTTTGTTGAGTGACCCAAACTGCGTAATCATTTCGAGTTTTAATTTTGCTGCTGCTTTTTGTTTGCTCTTTTCTTTCCTCCAAATGATGTTGACACTTGACATTGGCTTATATTTTACGCTCCAACGCTCTGAATTCCCATTAAAGCCAAGAAATTATGGTTGACTAGCATTTCTGTCAACTGGATCAATTACAGGTTCATACCGTTATCATATGATTCATTTGTAGCATTTCACGTTTCTTTTCTTTTATCATTATTATTATTTTTACCATGTGGGTCAGATCTACCTTCATGGGGAAATAAATAATTTTTTTTTTTCATTTTTAGTAAATTTTTTGTATCTTGGGAACATTTTCCAAAATAGTTTTTTATGTTTTCTAGAAACAAGAATTTGCTCGAGAATTTGGGATATTTTTAATTTGTAATATTTTATATTCAATCATTCTCGAATTAAAATATGTTTTCAAAAAATATATTATTTGTAGATAAGTTCCTAAAACTATCTCTTACTAAAAAAATTAATAAACATATTTTAAAATTTGAAAAACATTTTTCTATTTTTAAAAATAGTTTTCAAACAAGTTTTAAAGTTCCAAAGAGTTTAATATAACCAAATATATGTGTAATGCATATATTTACCACAAAATCCATAAAAGTAAAAAATTGGAGCTTTAAGATGTGATTTTTTAGTTTAGAATTCTAACTTTGTATATATCTTTACAGGTGCAATTAATGTGTCTGCTTTTAATTGTCATATTCAAAGTTTCAACTTTTCATATTTGACATTATTGTTTTCACACTAAAAAAACAAATCCAAATAAAATAAAAATGATATACTAAATTAAAATTTTTATTCACCCATCAACATCGTATTTTAATGTGAACTTTTAAGTCATTCAAAAGAAAATTCCTCAATATTTATTTTTAAAATAAATTTGTTTGACTTGAAGTACTATTTTTGTATCTCCCCACCAATTTCATCTGGGTAGAATTACTCATCACCCTTGAAGTTTTGGTCCGAAGAGATAATATCAACCACTTGGTATTTGACAATAAGAATGTACATTTTTATATAAGATTATGTCACCTCTTTCTTCAAATGTACTTTTGAAATAATTAAAATAATATTTATGTTAAGAAAAAAAATTGAATTAATTTTTTAAAATTATGAAAAATAGTTAAAGGTACGTATATTGCATTATTGTATCAGGTATAGTATTACGGACCGTATGTATATTATAAGATATTCTTAAAATAAAATATTAACCACGATTCAAATGATTTTCATAAAAAATGTATGGTAATATTATATTGCAAGTTTTAGCTTCTAACGACAATGATGATAAGTGACAAGGGTTGGGCCCCCGGTATGAAAAGCTCATCTTTTAGAGTTGGATTAGGCCCAAGTCTTTTATGCATCAATCTCACTATTTTAGGAGGCACCTAGAGATTTTCTATTGGGACAGGCAGTAAGTGCAGCCCATTACATTAGTGGCCGTGGGCCTGAGTGAAGGCCCAACAATTGGAGAGTTTTGGGCTATATCTTTAGTATCCTTCGCAATGACTTCTACTTGGGCCCCTCAAATACACATATGGACCCAGGGGGCTGGTCCGGTCCAACTGTATCTGGGCCATGCGATCAGTGGCTTGGCAAATAATATGTTTTTTCTCTCCACGGGCACTACATTGCACCACTTGCACCTCACCGATATCAACAGTGAGTGGTGGGCCCCTGGAATCCACTTCATCATTTCTCTATCATCTGCACTACAAATTTTTCATCATTCTTGTCACAAATGAGGATTTCAATTGCATTGCTGAAAAAAAAAATTAATTTGAATAAAAGATTTTGTATGGGATTATTATGGGGGAGCTTGGAATTGCTAGAAAAAGGCAATTAAGTGTGATGGAGATGGGAGATGAATGTGGTGTCAATTGGGAAGGCTCTCACATCCATGGCAGGAAATGGGCACTATAGTTGGATCATGAACTGACATCCTTGATGGTTCATATCTTCCTTCATATTTCTCAATCATTTACCCATCTCATATTGTGTTAAAATTGACATTTTTTTTATACCTATTTTATGTTTTTTTTTTTTTTCATAATAACAATGATTTAAAAAATAAATAAATTATGTTATCTTTATTCAAGAAAAAACATTAAGGGTCTATTTGGAAACTGTATTTGAGAATAATTTTTTATTTTTTAATTGTTTTCAAAAAATATTTTAATTGTTGATTGTTTTAATAAATAATTATAAAAACATGTAAAATGATTAAAAATAAAATACTAAATATAAAAATTATTTTTAAAATATATTTAAAAATATTAAAAATATGTTTACAAATATTTTTAATATCTAAATAGATTTTTATTATACAAAAATTAGAGAACAATTTTCAAATACCATTCTAAAAAACTATTTTTCAAATTTGTTTTTAAAAAATAGATACCAAACAAGCCCTAATGTTATATTTTTTATTCCCAAAAGGTACTCGGCCAACCCGTCCCAAACTCGCCCCGTTATCATCCCTAATTTTGATAGAAGATAAAGTAAAAGAACATAATATTCAAAACTATATTTTCAAATTAATAACTATTAAAAAATGTCAATTTATTAGAAACTACAACTCTTGGAAGAAAAATAATAAAATTATTTATGTATTGTGTGTTAAATAATAAGAACAATAGTTATCCACCATTATATAAATATTTTTTCTATTCATAAAAAGAAACCTCTGCCCTAAGCAAAGAATCCTCTTTATA
Source organism: Vitis riparia (assembly GCF_004353265.1). Lineage (NCBI taxonomy): Eukaryota > Viridiplantae > Streptophyta > Magnoliopsida > Vitales > Vitaceae > Vitis > Vitis riparia. The sequence goes on from NC_048444.1 coordinate 3,711,555, forward strand.
TAAAGATTAATTTATCCTGACTTGGGGTTGTGATCGAGGGTCTTGGGCCGTTCTCGTGGGAGGGGCCCTGAGGCGATGTGACGCGCGCGACACTGAGTTGTGCTCTCCTCCCCCCATCTCTCGTCGAGAGGAGGGGGAGAAGGTTCGCACATTCCCATACCCACCCCGCCCTAGCCTGATTATATTTTTTTTAATTTTAAATTTTTTTATAAAAAAATTACTTAATGAGGAATGGTCCCTATGTTAAAAGCGTTGAAGGAAAATGGGTAAAGAACCCTAGGATAAAAAACTTAAAACATATCCCAAAAAGATGCCAATTATAATTATTAAGGGATGGTTTGTTACATTTTAAGCATGGAATTCCCCATTCTTTGGATTAGTGTCCTAAAATACCTGAGGAGAAAGAATGCATGCAGATAATACCCTATGCCTCTATGTGGGTAGTCTTTTGTATGCGATGCTATGTATTAAGCCAGATATTTGCTTCGAAGAGGGTATGGTGAGTAGATATCAATCTAATTCAGGTCCAAAATATTGGATAGTTGTTAAGCATATGCTCAAGTATCTTAGGAAAACGAGGGATTGTGTGCTTGTGCTTCAAAGTGTTGAAATAATTTAGAGGGTGACATGATGGTTGACAAGATACCTTATGTGGAGAACATGGTGGATCCTTTCAACTAGAGCCCTAAGCACATGACCCAAAGTTGTTCATGTCATGTAGAGCCCAGAGCTATACTTCCTTTCTATCACTGCCTCTCCATAAGTAGTTCAAAAGTAGTTCAAACAATCTAAATATGGAAATATCTAACATTACTTCATTTTAAAATTTGCTTCTCCAATGGAAAAAACCTAACTTTACTCAGGATTTCAAAATTTTAAAATTTGCAAAAATTATTTTGGAAGTCCCAAAGAAAAACCTTAACACTAGTCAAATCTTCAATGTTTTCGTATGGGCAATGACCTCAAAAAAAATTAGTGTGTCTACTACTTCAAGAAACCATCTCTAGTTTTAAAGATGAGATGCATAAGAGATGAGATGAAACTCCAGTAGTGTTGGTGATAGTGTATGTAGAGTGATTCGTTCCCAATTGGTGTCTCAGCTGATTCATGTTCTCTTAGTGGTCCCTGACAGTGGTGCCATTTGATACATGTCCAACTGGTGTCCCTTGATTGTGGTCCTTAGAAGGGAGTAATCAACAAAATTTATAACTTATTACACCATGTACTAGGATAGCCTTAGCTAGCATAGCATAGTGGCTCTAAGGTCGTTCACTGGGATGAGTTTTCACTCCACAATTGATATTAATCCAAAGATGAATTGGTGCCTTTTCATTTCAAGGTTAGTTTTAAAAGAAAACATAAAGATGTTTAAAAAAGGATTGGTTTTAAGCTAACAAAAAATAGTAACTGATTTTACTTATAAAGAAAAGTGTTTCTTGGAGTTTAGATTACGAGGCTCAGGTTCTTCATACAAAAAGGAGAGTTTCGGTCACTCATTTCTTTTCCTCGCATTAGAGAATTAACATATAGTCGATTCTCTAACCGGTGTGGTATAGATGCTTCCCCTTAATGGGTTCAAACACTAATTCCCTCTCATTGATGCACCTTGCAATGACTCGTGCCTCTCACCTAGCATTTGCCATTTAAGGTGATCTTTAACCTTGGATCTCCCTTCACAAGCTCGCAAGAGATAACTAATGGATGTCTCCTTAGAGTCCAAAAGCTTACCAAGTGTTGGCTATTCTAGAAAATCCTACTTTCAAACCACCTCCCAAAGGCTCTCAAGAGATAAACTAGTGCATCTCAATGAACGGAGATCACTTGCCTTATCAAGTGTTGGCTCAGGTGAGTTAAAGGCGTTTTAAGTTAACTAAAAAGATAAAAACCATTAACGGGTCATACTTTCTCTTCATTAAAAACTAAAACAACAAAACTTCCAATTTATGCATGAAGAAACTTACCCGGCTTTCTTCACTCCAAGAGACGAAGACCCTAGCCACTCATCTTCTGAGGAAAAATCCTCAGAGTTTGGTTAGCTAAAAATAAAAAGAACGAGAAAACAAAAATATGAAGGAAAAACAGAGCAAGTGCTCTGTAAAATATATTTCTTACTATTACAAAAGGTTGTCTCCTAGAACAAGCTCCCGAGAGATCTCTATTCTCCCCCTTTTGTGTAAAGAAAATTACAAACTATATATAAGAGGTTATTCACCCTTTGTTCTTACTTAAAGACTAAGAAATCCTATGATAGGTGGGTTACAAGGAGACTTTGGGGATTTAGACAACAAATATTTAAAGCAAAATATCTCAAGATGTCGGTCGAAAATATCAGGAAGCTTCAGGTGAACTCCGCGGCTGTATACTGAGAGAAAAACTCTCCGGGTAAGCGCTATCAGAGGATCCGGATATGTCTGTCCAGAGATGTTGAAACGTCTTCCTCTCCCATCCGGCTGTGAGATATCCGAATATGAAATATCGGCTCAGAGGATCCGGACATGTCTGACCGGAGAAGTTGAAACGTCCTCCTCTCCCATCCGGCTGTGAGATATCCGGATGAGAAATGTTGGCGAACGAAATTCTGGATGTGAGATATCCCACGCCGCCAGGCTATCCGGATCAACTCCATCCGGATTCCCCAAGAGGACATGTGGCGCGCTTCCCTATCCGGACTCCGAGAGGGAGAAGCACACGACACTCGTGAACATCACACCCGAACGATAGCATATCCTATCCGGATATGTTGTCCGGATCATTGACTAAAGTGAGCCAGCCTTGCTACAACCCACGTTCCGCCACCATTCGATGGTGTGTCCGGACGCCCTGTCCGGACATCTTTTGCTCCTTACATTCCGGATTTGCTTATGGCAAAGGAACTCAGAGCTTCAGTTCTTCATGTTTCTGAGCTTTCCATTGCTTTGCCATGGATTCCAAAGAACTCTCCTCAATCTCTGATTGCTTTGGTGATAAAAAAACTATCAAAACACCAAAACTTAACACAATTTGATTAGAATTGATTACAAGGTCCTTAATATGTTAATTGGGTTAAAAGGTGATAACTACTACTCAAAAATGTTTAAAAGAGTTAATTATAAGTTATCAAATAACACTTTTTGAGTAGTAATCATAGAGCGTAGAAGTTAAATGTAAAAAATGGAGTATGAAGAGAATCGGGTGTACTACATCTATGATTCAAGAGATATTGGGAGGGATGGGGGAAATAGGACGAATAGGGCCCTGACTTTTCATAGCATCTGAAGCCTTGAGCTCCTAACTCGAAGTCATTCATGTCCACCACAACCCTAAGTTGTTATAGCATCTAGGGCCCAGAGCACACCACTCAGAGTTGTTCATGTCATCCATATGCCTGAGAAAGAAAAATAATTACAATAAAAAATTATTTTTGGGTATGTTAGAAAAAATATTAAAAAAATCAAATATAATAAATTTTGTTAAAAAACTTATATATATATATATATATATATATATTTAAATTATTTAATCTTTATATAAGAGTTAAAATAAAGAAAATTAATTTTAAATAATATATAAAAATAATTTCTTGATTTTAATTTTAATTTTTAATTTTTTTCATTTTCTTTTAATTTTACTTTTCAACTCTATTTTCTTTCCTTAATTGACAAGGAAGATGGTGCTAAATAATTTCTTTTTAACAAAATTAAATTCATACAAACTCAAAAATTTTAATAAAAAACCTACCATGATGGTTATTATAAACTGATGCTTAGATTAAAATAAAAAAAATCTCAAAGAAAGGCAGAAGGCTCCTGCAAACATGGAGTATTGTCCACGTGTAAGAATTGGCCTTTACACGGAAGCCCTAAAAGCGAAACAAAAGCGTTAATATTGGGCCCATGGTTTCACTTTCTCCTGCTGTTTAAGTTATTTGGCTGGATTCATGTGGGCCCCTCATCTCCATATATTTTCCTTCTTCTTTTCTTTGCTGCCAAACAGATTGAAGCCCATATAGCCCCATGTCTCCATATTGATGGGGATGGGTCCTTATAAAGACCCACGTTGAAAAGTAGGCGTGGTTGAAGAGCTCATCTCTTATCCGTGCTCCTCAATTATTATCACATCTCCTCCACTCATATCCTTTTCTCTTAACAATGAATAGATTAACTTCATTGACTTATGCAAAACTTAACCCAAATTTCTTGATTCCAAATCCTAATTAAAACAAACCCCATCTACCCTAGGCACTCTTTGAATGTGATTTTAGAAAGTACTTTAAATTTTTTTAATACTTGAAAAATAATTTTTTTAAGAATATATTTGATGATAATTATAGAAAATGTTTCAAAATTTTTTAATATTTAAAAATTAAAATTTTCAAAAATTGGTTTAATCATCTTCTTGTCAACTTAATGGTTGTGACGAAAGAGGTCTTAATTTTGTTGCTTGTTGTGGCAACTAGTTATGTCCTTACCGAACTTTATTTGTTAGAGATTTTCATTTTTTAAGGTGTAGATTTTGACAAATCCCTTAGGCAAGGGATTTGCTCTTCCATTTTTTTTATCAAAAAGATGCAAATAGTGCTATCTTGACCAATCATTTTCATTTTTTTTTACTCAAATATTAGAAAATTTTAAAAATTTTCCAAGAACTTTAAATGGTAAAAAAACTAAAAACATTTTTCAGAATCATTATCATATATATTCTTAATTAATTTTTTTATTTTATAAAATTACTGGAATGTGCAATATGATTTTGTTTGAAAATAATAAAAATTTGTGAATTTTATATATTTAAATCTAAGTTTAATTAACATTAAAAAGAATTTAATAATTATATTGTTTAGCATTATTATGAAAATTCTTTGAAGGGCAGCAAAGGGCGCGTGAAGGGCATTATAATTTATACCTGAAAGGAGCGGAGGGGAAATTAACAATGATGGGTGAGGATTGAAAATTTTAATTTAAACACCAGGGCGTAGGATAGCAGTGGCCACCGTACTGAGCACATTACTGATTACCCAACCCGTCGTCATCACCATCATCATCCTTATACACAAGGAAATCTAGATAACAACACAATCCGCAGCCTTAGCCAATCCCTTCGTTCCACGTATCGATAAAAATGGCCATACCTCACCATGATCTCTTGGGAACGGCGTCGTTTTGGATCCACTCCTCTCTCTCTTCCTAAGAGTCAAGTTTTTGAGTCCTCCCTCACAAAAAGGCTCTCACTTTTTGTAAACAGCCCACTTTTTTGTTGCCTTTTTCTCCCTTTTGCAGGGGAGATCGAAGAGAGAGAGAGAGAGGGAGGGAGAATGTGTAATAACAAGAATAGTCCTCCGACTATTCCTGATCTTGAAGGCAGCTCCATGATCAGCAAAGAATCAACTACTGTGGTGTCACTCAAACCGGCTCGGAAGATCAGGACCAAGACGAGGAAACCCAAGTTTCTCAGTCTACGGCTGGAGCTCTCCTCTGATAACTCACAAGAATCCGGCGAAACCATGACTCGCAACCACCATCATCAGCTCAACTTGTTCCCGCTGCACCCTGAAAACTTGGTGGAAGACAAGGACATGCACGACGAGAACATGGCTTACTTCTTTGCAGCCTCAGACGGTGGCGCCACCCTCAACGGCCTCCTGGGCGGAGACACCGGCGCCGCAGTTCCATCAGGGGACTCCCTATCGCCATCTCTAACATACGCGTATGGTGGGCAGGACAGCGAAGAGGGTGCAAGTACGTTGGTACGGGCGGCGCTGAGGAACAGAGAGAGAGACGCCAGTGAGGAGAAGTGGGTGTCCTACTCAGAAGTGGTGGAGAAGAAGGAAGAAGAAGTGACCAGCTGCGCCGCTGACCTATGGTATAAAAATCATACACAACGACTGTCATTGAAGCTTGATTATCAGGAGATCTTAAACGCTTGGTCCGGCAAAGGCCCACTCTTCATTGAAGGAGAGTCTCCACAGACTGTACCAGACCTTGCTCATGACGCCGCCAATGTGAGCCTCCTTCTTCCTCTTCCATTTTATTGTCTTACTTCAAAACACCTTTTTCCCAGAACGTATTTTGGGGTTTTGGGTATTCACCGAATTAAATTACCGATCTGGTAGCATCAGAGTGGTGCAGTACCGGGTGTCACTGTAGCCATTGAATGTTTTGTTGGAGGTCCCATTCATGGGTCACTGGAATCTTTCCAGCTCTATCGCTTTTTGCTTTTTTCAATAGGGCCCCATGCACGTGAGCCACTTGTGTCATTTAGCGCAAGTAAGCAGCATTAGTTAGCCCCAAAAGTTGGAGAACAAGATGCAAAATTATTGATGGGATTAATCCAAGTGCTGATATACTGTGATTAGCAAATTTGAATTTTATTCTGATCAATGAGTTGCAATATTGCGTGATAATGGAAAATTTTTTGTATTGGGCAGGCGATGGGGGGTGGTTGGAGTGGGGTGTGGAGGGTTCCAGAAATGGGAGGAAGTCGAAGCAGCGTGAAAATGGAGGAAGTTGGGGGAGGAGAGGGGTCCAAAAAGGGGCAAAGGCAAGCCAGTGTGTTGAGATACAAGGAGAAGAGGCAAAGCAGGCTCTTCTCTAAGCGGATTCGATATGAGGTTCGAAAGCTCAATGCTGAGAAGCGCCCTCGTATGAAGGTAACACTTTTCTGGAATCCGTTATTAAGAATAGCAATTAGATCTTAAAACTGCATTTGGATGGTTTTTTGGAGGAGTGAATATGATCTTAGACCACTGAATTCAGCCACTGTATTTAGAAAGTGAAGCATTATAGTTTTATGATTTTATTTTCTCAAGTAAATGGGAATCTGATTATGGTCTGACTTTGTTTTTGCAGGGTAGATTTGTGAAGAGAAGTTGAAGGGTATTGAACTTAATTTTTGGGGGACATATGATGTAGCTTATAAAGAGTGTGGCCCTTTTAGAGTGTATTGTTATGAATGTTAATTACATAGCTGAGGCACTGATAAAATGCTAAGGAATGCCATAACTGAAAAAAAAAAAAATAAAAAAATACAGTGAAATTGGGGAAGGACTGAACTTGCAAAACATTAATACTTCACTGTTACATATGGTTATTGTTTTCTTTGTTTTTCTTTTTTAGGGGTTTGTTTGTTTGATTGTTTTCTTTTTTTTAGTGTGATGTATTTAAGGAGTGAATGCAGAATTAATGCAAGGTAATAGCAAGGATAATCTAAGTTGACCTGTCATGGTTGATCAATTTCCTTAAAAGATTAATCATCCATCACTTCTAAGTTAGAAAAACTAATCATTAAAAAAGTAGGATAACGATCAAGCACCTTGGTCCCTTGTGATTGTCTTAATGTATTTGGAGTATTGATAAGAAATGATTGAACGTTCTTAGTTATTCTCCTTAATCATCAATGTGAAACAAGAGAATGATCAGAATGTCAAACTAGCATGATTATTCGTAGTCTTAGACAATTCTTAATTATCATGGGTAATGTTTCAAAGACTTCGGTCAAAATGAGAAAGAGAACTATTAGACATCTTTCTTGAAGATATTCACTAAGCAATATTTGTAGAAAATGATCAAGTAAAGAAATTGGTTGAACTTGCAAAACATTAATATTTTATTGTTACATATGCTTATTTTTTTTCTTTGCTTTTTTTTTTAGGGGTTTGTTTGTTTGTTTAGTGTGATGTATTTAAGGAGTGAATGCAGAATTAATGCAAGGTAATAGCAAGAATAATCTAAGTAGACCTGTCATGGTTGATCATTTTCCTTAAAAGATTAATCATCCATCACTTCTAAGTTAGAAAAACTAATCATTAAAAAAGTAGGATAATGATCAAGCACCTTGGTCCCTTGTGATTGTCTTAATGTATTTGGAGTATTGATAAGGAATGATCAACGTTCTTAGTCGTTTTCCTCAATCATCTATGTGAAACAAGAGAATGATCAGAATGTCAAACTAGCATGATTATTCGTAGTCTTAGACAATTCTTAATTATTATGGGTAATGTTTCAAAGATTTCGATCAAAATGAGAAAGAGAACTATTAGACATCTTTCTTGAAGACATTCACTAAGCAATATTTGTAGAAAATGATCAAGTAAAGAAATTGGTTGAACTTGCAAAACATTAATACTTTGTTGTTACATATGCTTATTGTTTTCTTTGTTTTTCTTTTTTAGGGGTTTGTTTGTTTTTTTTTTTTTTTTTAGTGTGATTTATTTAAGGAGTGAATGCAGAATTGCAAGGTAATACCAAGGATAATCTAAGTAGACCTGTCATGGTTGATCATTTTCCTTAAAAGATTAATCATCCATCACTTTTAAGTTAGAAAAACTAATCATTAAAAAAATGGGATAATGATCAAACGCCTTGGTCCTTTGTGATTGTCTTAATGTATTTGGAGTACTAATAAGGAATGACCAACGTTCTTAGTCATTTTCCTTAATCATCTATGTGAAACAAGAGAATGATCAGAATGTCAAACTAACATGATTATTCGTAATCCTAAACAATTCTTAATTATTATGGGTAATGTTTCAAAGACTTCGATCAAAATGAGAAAGAGAACTATTAGACATCTTTCTTGAAGACATTCACTAAGCAATATTTGTAGAAAATGATCAAGTAAAGAAATTGGTTGAACCTGCAAAACATTAATACTTTACTGTGACATGCTTATTGTTTTCTTTGCTTTTCTTTTTTTGGGGTTTGTTTGTTTAGTGTGATATATTTAAGGAGTGAATGCAGAATTGCAAGGTACTAGTAAGGATAATCTAAGTAGACCTGTCATGGTTGATCATTTTCCTTAAAAGATTAATCATCCATCACTTCTAAGTTAGAAAACTAATCATTAAAAAAGTAGGATAATGATCAAGAGCCTTGGTCCCTTGTGATTGTCTTAATGTATTTGGAGTATTGATAAGGAATGATCAACGTTCTTAGTCGTTTTCCTTAATCATCTATGTGAAACAAGAGAATGACTAGAATGTCAAACTAGCATGATTATTCGTAGTCCTATACAATTCTTAATTATTATGGGTAATGTTTCAAAGATTTTGATCAAAATGAGAAATAGAACTATTAGACATCTTTCTTGAAGACATTCACTAAGCAATATTTGTAGAAAATGATAAGCAAAGAAATTGGTTGAACTCAGCAAATTTTTTTCATTATGGCACAATTCAAACAAGTTGTAGAGTTGAATTCGGATTGATGTAACTCCCTTATAATTTTCCATTTTCTCTAAGATATTTAGGCACAATGAAGGCATCGTAACATTTAGGTTGAGGGAGAAAGGCAAAATCTTCTAGGTTTTTTTTTTTTTTTTTAATAGTTTTTATTTATTTATTTATTTTTTAAAAACTTGTCTTGTTGTATTTTTGTTAATGACATCAATTCTTTTGAGATGTGAAGTGAATTTCCTTGAAAAATATGATGAAACGCATCTATATTTTCAATAATGATTTTTGTAATACTCCACGAGAAGCTTGAAATCATAGTAGACTATTTTTCTTGATTTTGAGGATTCCTCGAGGGTTAAGTACTTCGGAGTTTATACAAGTCAATTTCCTTTACTATAGGGTTGAGCACCTTAGACAACGCCTTAGACCTCAGTTATGACTTGATGGAAAATGCATCTTTGAATGTAACTTCCTGACCTATTCTAATGGCCTAATTCTTTTTCAATGGACAATTTAGTTATACTTGAATACTTAGGCTTCGACCCATAACCATGTCTCGTGCATATATAGCGCAATCCTTTCCCTAATATTGTGTGTGCTGAGTACCCTATTCTCTAATCTCAAACATCTAAAAAAACTTTATTGAAAATTAATATAATATTTCTATTTCGTATAAATAAAATTTTTATTTGATTTTGTCTTAAAAGGTATATATATGTTTTTTTATTATTTAAAAGAAAATAATTTTTAGAATAAATTATTTAAGAATAAAAATATTTATTTTATGAAAAGAATAAATATGGAATAAAAACCATGAAATTTTAAAATTCACTTACCATATTTTACTTTAAATAATTAATAAGGTATCTTTTAAATTTAGTGATTTTGGGTGTTATTTAGTGCTAAAATATGTGTTATTAAATACACTTAAAGGTAAAAACCTATATTTTTTTTTTATCACTTATGAATGTCAAAAGAAAAAAAAAATATCAATAACAAACGAGAAAAAGAATCACAAGGAAAAAAATTATTGATAAAAAAGGAGAAAAAGAATCACAAGATGGTGGGGGTGGTGGGTAATAAGATGGTGGTGGTTAAAAAGATGATGGTGGGTAGGAAGATGTTGGTGCTTGTGCTAATAATTATCAAATAATTATACTATATTTTAAATTTTTGAAAGGTCAAATCCTTGTATAGTTTTTTATATTTTGGCTATAATGAGAAGTTGAAAGATGAAACCAAATTCATAATCCTCAAATTGATATAGTTTTTTATATTTTGGCTTCAAGGAGAAGTTGAGAGATGAAGTCAAATTGATAATTTTGAAAAAGTATTATAATATTTGTTATTAAATATAAAATATATTTTTTTTTTGTTATTAAATATAACTTTGATGGAAAATAACATTCTCCAAACTTATTTAGATTTTTTTTTTTATTAATGATACTATTGTTGACTAAATTTGAATATAATATAATTGGAAATGCACTGTGAAATCAAATTAAATTATAAATTAAGTTATTTTATTTAAAAATATAATTACGGGATGAAATGAATGTTATCATCGCATCATCAAAGATTTTCTACCATAAAAATAATTTCATCTTCCATTATTTTAATTTTTTCATTCTTATTTGGACAAGATAATCGGATCTCTTATTATCATTTTTTTTCAACTCCAAAGATTTTCTTTTTTTTATGAGAAAATAATTCCATTACCCATTATTTACTTATTTGTAACAAATCCAAAATTTTGTTCCCTAAAAAATCCAAAATAATTGGTTGCAATTTTTTTTTTTTTTGGAACCAAAGTTATTGTGGTTAGGATAATAAGTCATTATTGTTTGTTGGTAATTTTGTTCTGATTTATATTTAGCTTAGAAAACTTTTTTAGATAGTGATTTACCTTACATTGAAGATTTAAGGTTATTGTTTGTCTAATTGAAAAGTCATAGGTATATTTAAAAAGGTTTAACTTATAACAAGTTAGGTAATCAAATGGTATAAAAATAATTGATATATTTTTCCTGGAATTAAAAATGATTTATTAAATATTTAAAAACTATAGGGACTGCTCAAGTTGGGTAGCAACGTTCAAATGCTGGGACTGCTCAAACACTTAAGCAGTGCTTAAAGCACTCGAGTGGTGGTTAAGTGTGCTTAAATGCTTATACATAATTTGAATGACAAAATAATTTTGAATTAGTCATGTCAATCAAGTTTGGAAGCTTTGAGATATCAATTTCATAGGACTTTTATGCCTATATATATCCCATTATAACCCCTTTAGAGTTGCATCTCTTCAGCGGAGCTAAAGATAAGTCATTATAACAATTGAAGGTTATTGCGTCGTGGATGTAGAGCAAGTTATAGGTTTTGAGAGTAAATCTTTAAGATAAAAGAACCAGATAAATCTATGTAATTTATTCTTATATATTAAATTTAGATTAGAGGTTTTAAATCTTGTGGTTTTTATCTTCACAATTAGTATGAAGGTTTTTCATGTAAAAATTCTCACATCTCATTGTTTATTTCTTTGATCATGTTTATTCATTTAATCATAGTAATTATCCTTAATATCTTGTAGGTTTAATTAGGTTAAAATCTTAAACTCCCTATTTAAGAATTTTTTTAATTTTTTAAAATACACTCATTCACCATACTCTGATTATCTTATTAGACTTTTGTTTTCCAATTGCTATAATTTTGAACAACCTTTTGCAATGAACTTATTGTTCGTCTCTCACATCATTCTTTTGAGACAAAATTTTGTTTGTGACAAAACTTCTAGTAGCAAGGAGAAGAGGTAAAATAGTCTCTTCTCTAAGTGGATTTCATGTGAGGTTCAAAAACTTGATGTTGAGAAGCGCCCTTATATAAAGGTAACAATTTTTGGAATCCAATATTGAGAATAGCAATTAGATCTTAAAGATTGGATGATTTGATATGCCAAATGTTCAAAACACAAATTTGAATTTTCAAAGTTGCTTCTATGTGTTTTTTCTCTCCTAAGAATTACAGGGAAGTGATTTTTTTAGAGGAGTTCAATATGATCTTGGATCACTAAATTCAACCACCATATTTGGAAATTGAAATATTGTAGTTTTATGATTTGATTTTCTTAAGTAAATGCAAATCTAAATATGGTTTGGCATTGTTCAAGTGTCCTGGTCCTTAGTGATTGTCTTTGTGCATTTGGAGAAATGACCAAGAATGATTGAACATCCTTGGTCATTTTTTTCATCATTGCATTTGGAGAAATAGTAAAAAAAGATTGAACATCCTTGGTTATTTTCCTTAATCATTTATGTGGAACAAGCTAGGAAATGATTAGAGTACTATACAACAACAAAATTGGTTTTTGCCATGAAAGTATTTATCATAAATAAACAACAATTCATCACTATTAGTGTGTTTTGAAGAATTTTTTTTTGTCACAGTGGCTCATGATAGACAAAAGCCCTTCACTAATGGTCATCATCTATGAATCTCTTGTTTCGTCATGAACAAAATTAAGTGATTAGTAATAAAATTGGAATTGTTACTAAATAATGACATCTTATGATGCAAAAAATTATCATAAAAACTAACAAGCATTTGTTACTAGACCTATCATTTTATCATTAAAAATATACTTTTTGTGACAAAAATAATATAATTTCATCACCAAATATATATTTTTTATAACATAAATCATGAACAAAATTAAGTGATTAGTAATAAAATTGGAATTGTTACTAAATAATGACATCTTATGATGCAAAAAATTATCATAAAAACTAACAAGCATTTGTTACTAGACCTATCATTTTATCATTAAAAATATACTTTTTGTGACAAAAATAATATAATTTCATCATCAAATATATATTTTTTATAACATAAATTTTATGTTTTAAAAACAAATCTAGTTTTGAAGAGAAAACAAATTTTATAAATGATAATTTATTTTTCATCATTTTGGAATATTTTTGAGTTGACATCACTTAAACTCGTAACCTTTCATTTTGTAACTACTTTTTTGTCATCTCATTTACAAATCAATTGATGCTTAAAGAGGTATATTGAAGTTTTAACTAAATTCAACATTACCTCTATCTTTACACCCATCTTGAACTTGTACAAAGTAATAAATAGTTGAAAAAAAAATTTAAAGATTTGAAATCAAACTTCATAAAATTACTAATTCTTAATTGCATATGATTTTTTATTTTTAAATTCAAAAGATAGGAATTTAAAAAAAAAAATTGAGATTTTTAAGTAAAATTCTTTAGAAAACTGTAATAGTTATGTGAATTGAAAAAAAAATGAAATGTTAAGTAAAAGAATTTTGAAAAAAAAATGATACTTATGTAAATTGAAATAAAAGAAAAATTAAAATTGAAAATAAAATTGTTTATATAAAAAATTGATAAATCAATTTTTTAAATTTTGTAGGTTTTATCTTTTATTTGTCCTAAATGTTATTGGGACGATATTTATTCATCATGGATAAAAATTATATGATATAATAGTAAATATAAATGTTACAATATATATATATATATATAAACTTTTGTTTAACATTTTCGGAAAGACCACCAATTTGTTTGTTTACTGGGTTTCCTCCTCCATTTTTAGTAACAAAATGAACCAGAAGTAGGACCAAACTAAGAGTTAGCAACATAAACAAAGATGGATTTGTGAATAAGAAATACAAGTTTCCCATATTCATAGCAATCAACAAGAGAATGGAAAATTGCTCAAGAGGGTTGTGGGTTCTCATGCCCCACAAATCATACATTATGTCGAGTGCTTCTTGATAATATTGACTGTGAAACCCATAGATATTCACATTGTCCCAGATTCCATTTAGTGTGGGTATATCATTGGTCTTCTTGTTGTTATGGACTTGATTAATCACGTACAAAATTATGTGTGTGTATATATATATATATATATATATATATATATATATATATATATATATATATTATTTGGAGGGACAAATTTTTGTGTCAATCCTTTAGTGACAAAAAGTAGTTTTGAAGAGGTCAACTTAATGGTAAAATATTTTATAACAATTTTTTTTTTTGCATAAGATATATTCATAATCAATGACAAAAAGTTGTAGCATTGTTAAAGCAAAGTGGTTAATCATCCTAGGCAATTCTTGATCATTTGGGTAACCACAAATGAGAAGGATAATGATATATTTATTAGAGACAATCTAACCTACATTTGTAGAAAATGATCAAGAAAAGTGACTCAATGAACTTGCAAAATTTTCTCATTTCGTCACTATTCAAACAAGTTGTTGAGCTTAATTGGGATTAAGGTAATTCCCTTGCCTATAACTTTACCTTTTTTCTATGATATTTATGCACAATTAATATATATATATATTCCTTGAAAAATATGGTGAAATGTATCTTTATTTTCAATAATCATTTTTAATACTCCATGATGAGAGACTTAACATCATATTAAACCATTTTTCTTGACTTTGAGGATTCCTTGAGGGTTAAGTGATTTGGAATTCATGACTTAATTTCTTTGCTTTGAAGGTGAATGTTTGGATTGTTAGGTACAAGCTTTAAAAGTTCTAAATTTTTCTTTATCACCTAATCTTGTGAAAGACTCATAACATGCATTGAGCACTCTCGACCTACTTGATGCATAAAGCATCTTTGAGACTTGGGTGTGGTGTATGTGATATATTGAATTGGTTAATATAATAAAGGAGGCCAATGAGCTTGTTTCACTTAACATCATATTAAACCATTTTTCTTGACTTTGAGGATTCCTTGAGGGTTAAGTGATTTGGAATTCATGACTTAATTTCTTTGCTTTGAAGGTGAATGTTTGGATTGTTAGGTAAAAGTTCTAAGTTTTTCTTTATCGCCTAATCTTGTGAAAGACTCATAACATGCATTGAGCACCCTCAGCCTACTTGATGCATAAAGCATCTTTGAGACTTGGGTGGGGTGTATGTGATATATTGAATTGGACACTTAAAAAATATAATAAAGGAGGCCAATGAGCTTGTTTCTATAGAAAAAGAATAATAAAAAATGCAACATAGTTGGAAATTAGACCTCGTTCTAAAGATCTTAAGGTGAAATTTGAGGGTTAGTGATCTTAAGTGATCATTTAAGCATGGTACTCTAAGTTGAATGATCAGAGTTGTATGAGGAACCTTTTTAAGGCACATAGAAGGGATTTCTAAATTGAAAAAAAAAATATGAGCCTATTCAAGCTTGTAAAAAAAAAAGTATATAAAAAAAAGGTAAATTCCAATCAATTCTGAGAAAAAATATGGAGTAAATCAAATTAAGGGAAGGTAGTCTTTTGAGAGTCACAATTGAGGATAAGAACCTTAACACTTAAATCTTTAATGAAATAAGTAGTAAAGGAAATTTGAAATGATTGTGGATTAAACATTTCAAACATGATTTTCTATAGCTTAATAAATTAATGCATATGGATGATGAGTTATCTTGAATCTTGAAGATTTCTCAACCTTAAGAATTTTTTTTTCTTGATTAAAGTGTCTTGTATTACGTACATTGAATTGCTAGGAAATAAGGATGATATGTTATTTATTATTCTCTTTTATTATTAGGGATTAGCAATGTTCAAGTTTAGGGGAGTGATTAACACTTAAAACAATATTGTTTTCATGTTTAAAAACAAGGATTTTCTAATAATTTTTGGGTGTTAATTAGATATTTTTAACTTGAATATATGTTAAGTCCCATTTTAGAGTTAATATGGGCAATTAAGTGAATAATATAACAAAGCAAAAGTAAAAAGTATACTTTAGATGATTAACAAGGAAACAAAGTTACAAGAAGTTGATAAAGACAGGAACAAAAGCCAAAGTAATGCAATGAAGTCTAAATTGCAAGTGGAAGGAAGAGTTAGGGCAAATGATTAATTAAGGAGTGAAACTATCGCATGAAGTAGGAGAGACAATCAACCACCTTAAGGAGTAAAATTGAAAGATCAAATGTCTTGGGTAAAACAATTAACTTTTCTATGTCGGAATTTTAATAGAAAGAAAGTTAAAGTCTAAGACGACAATGATCACTATTGATTTTCCTAGGAGTCCTTTGACCATGCATTTTCATGTTTGGTGAAGAATGATAAAACGCTCATGCATTAAAACAGTGATTGTCCTTACGTAGCTTTGATTATCTTGTACACACAATGACACTAAAGATGTTCTTTTGAAAGTTATTTCAGTGTATATAATTTTTATTTTTTTCTTAAGATTATTCTCTCAATTCCTCAACATCCATAATGGTTATTAAATGTTTGATTTCAACCATGAGGGGTGTATATAATTTTTATTTTTTTCTTAAGATTATTCTCTCAATTCCTCAACATCCATAATGGTTATAAAATGTTTGATTTCAACCATGAGGGGTTGAGAATCCATTTTCTTCAAGAGGGGGGGGGGGGGGGGGGGGGGGGGGGGGGGGGGGGAAGGGGTAGCAAAGAGAATGAAAAGTCTAGATAAGGATTAGTCGAATGATATTAATTTTGAGTTTTATCTAATGCACAATATGTTTTTTGTGTGATTTTTCTTAGATAAGATATGGTGGGTGCTTATTAGGATTTTAATGATTCTTATGAGAAACTTGATCACTAGTTAAATAACTTAGTTTGATCAACCTTGATTACATTTAAGGAAATCTATTAGATGAATGATGATGAATTATAGTATAAGTAATGAGAAATAGAATAGACCAAAGCATATTAAGTTTTTAAACTAGATATAACCATTGATCCTTGAAACATTTTATATTTTCCTACTTCTTATATCTACATCTTTTATAACGAACATCCTTACTCTGGTCGATGTTTCCTATTCTTTCTCACATTTCTATTTACTACTTATAGTTTTTTCAAAACTATTACCCATAATATTTATAAAAATATTCTAATAGCTTTTCTTATATTATAAGAAAATCTACTATATGTCACAATGACATATCAATATAAAAAATATTCAATCTATACAACATTTTTTACAAAAAGGAGTTTGAAACACTTTCCAACAAAAAATAAAAGTAAAAATTAACTTAAACAATAGGGTTGAGTAGCATGTCTAGCAATTAATTAAGAGATGAAACATCAACCTTTGTAACATTAATGATTGCTTGTGCAAGGTTCAAATTACGGATTTTGTGTTCAATTTCATAGCAAGACAACCCTGGACTTGACAGGTCTCCAAAGCAGGAGTTCTTGTACCCAAGTTGGAGGACCAGCGGTTGTACCAGGGGGATGGAGAGCCGTAGCTATATGGACAAAAGTGGTGGAACCATTATGGGCTTCAGGAAAGCATTTTCCATAATTCCCACCTTTCTACAATCAATTGGTAGAAATGTTGCCAACCCCACAAACACTATCCTGATCAGGAGTTTCTATAATTACCAGCACACTTTTTCTTCAGCTTCATCTCTTCCATTATTAGTTTACATATGCTAAGCTTGCTCATCACTTGTTTCAGTTTCAATTACTGAACTAGTTAAATCACAACATTCTTAACCTCCAATTCTAATAATTCTCAATTTAATTAAAGAAAATACTCTCACTTTTGTAGCATGGATTCTAAGTGCTTATGCAATTATGATCCAGTAAAGGTTCAGGGACTGGTTGTATAATGGTTTGTGAACTTGCCCCATCAAAAAAATGGGGCTAACAAAGCTTTGAAATTGATAAAATTTTTGGTTGTTTTGTTGTCTGTAGGACAAGGAAGGTGTTTAGGGTTGGTTTAGGTATACTTGACTTCTGCATTCTTGGACAGAATTGCAGGTGGGGTTTGGGGATTAATGATCAATCTTGAAGAAGAATAATCAGAGTTGAGGTTCTTCACCATGATGATATAAACAAAATACAGAAACAAAGGAAAACAGAGATTGGTTTCCGGAATTGTGAAAATAGAAAGAGAAGTGAATCGAGTATGCCATTTCATGGTACGTCTGTTCTGAACATGCTATTTCTGTTTTCAAAATTGTGGAAGCACAAAGCACTCAAAACAGTCTTGGTTGCTGAGATATATGGATGGCAGAAAGCTGAGGCCAGCCCTAGACTCAAAAGGCCTTGGTCTGGTGAAGGAGAGGAGAAAGAGAAAGAGAAGTGCATATATACTTGGAGAAGGCTGTATCTTACCTTGTTTGTTGGGAAAGATTGGAGAAACTCAGGGAATTGTTTCAGCAGCAGCAAGTTCTGTTGACAGGAGAAGAGAGAGGACAAGACTGCTCAAACACAAGCCCTCTTGGGTATGTTCAGTTGTGCTCTCTATCTTCTGTCAACAGAACATAATCATCATGATCACCATTGAAATTGACCTCTGCAAGCAACAAACAAGGATCAAACCGAGAGTATTTTCAGGGAGAAAAACCATTTCCAAGTTGGAATGATGGATGTGAATCTTCATACCGTGTTGTTTGAAAACTTCATGATACTGTAGAAGCTCCCAGAGGGTCAGCCAAGTTGTTGAAAGACTACTAAAGTATGAGGCCCTGTTTCCCTGTTGGGAGGAGAAGGAAAAGTCTTTTACACAAGTGGCTTGATTTGATAAGTTTCACTTGGCATCAGCATCACATTGACTGTAATATTATAGATAGTCTTGAGCTTTCATTTTCCTGATAGATTAGTTTTTAGGGTGTGTGTTGAATTTACATTCGTCCGTGTAAATAAAATGGTTTTGCTGTGAAAAGTAGATATGGACTTGTACACATCCATTATATAACTGAACTCGTACATTTTAGGGGGCGTGGCACCAGACCTGGATGCCCATATTCCTCTTAGATGCCTTGTGAAATTCAAAGGCCTTCAATTCTGCTTTTATTTGCATATTGTTCCCAATTTTCAATTACTTGATTGGGGACAACAGACCACCTGACCAGTTGTCCTGCAATATTTTTGACAGACACCACGGGGATCCATTGTGCCTACAGTAAATATTATCTACTGGAGCTGATCCCCAATATTAGTACGAGAGTTTGTTAGGCCCCAGCCTGGTTTGGGAGCCGATTGTTATGAGGTCAACTTTGACTGATGTATTTGGGGTATTCATTCCATTGCTCAAAGTGCAATTGAATCAAAATTATCACAATACATCAGGTATTTGAATCAAAATTATCTTTCTAAGGTGGGCAAGCGCTTGTCAGATGATTGGTACTATCCAGGGCAACATTGTCAAGATACATTTTGTCGGTAAATGACCACATCTGCCATTCCTTCTTCCATTTTCCGTCGGTTACTTGTCTCACATCAATTGTGAGAATGATTTTGGTTCATACACACGCATCTTTTTCCTTCACATCAAACATAAGTAAAACATGGGTCTCCTTTTTTTCATAGCAGGAGATAGTGGGTTGAGGTCCAAATCACCTTCCTTATCTGCATTTTCTCTATAGAGCATATGAGAAAATTTGATAAGTTCCTCTGAATTATCTAATATACTTTCCTAGTCAAGTGCATGACAAAACAAAAATGAAAAATTGCAAAAATTTAGTATTGGCTTTAGCCATGTGACAAAGGAGTGAGATGATGTTTGGGTAGTTCTGTATGTGCACCATACCAAAGGAAAAGGTTGTTTCCCAGAAAGAGACTGACTTCCATGCAGGCTTCAAAAATTACTAATGAATTTGCATGAAACTGTTAACAAACAAGTCACAAATAAACAGTTGGAACAGGCTGATTAATTTGCAGTAAAAGATAGAATGAAAGAACAAGAAGAAAAGAAAAAGTAGGACAGGAAAGTGGTAGCCTCTTCCTTGCAACTCACCCTCAAAATCATAATGGATTTCCAACAAGGAGAAAGAAGAGACACAAAGGGCGTCTGGACCCCCACATTTCTATAAAAAGGACCTAAGAAAATTTCTCAAAAATAGATTCATATGTGGGAACTGCCATCACCATTGGAGCAATGGCTTCAATTAGGAAGAGGAATGATGTGAGTACTTGATGAATATCTCACTTTAGAACTAAGCAATCCCAACAGGGGACCATTAAATTCCATGCTGCAGGAATTTAAGTGCCCTTGCTTTAGGCATCTTTCCCTTTTCTCTTCAATTTTTATTTTCAGGCGTGCACCCACATGCAATTTTGTATACACAAACAGAGAAAAAAGAAACTGTATTGACTTATAATACAAGGAATAAGCCTTTAATAAAAAGAGTAAACTATCCAAAATGACGCGGAAATGCATCAGCTTACACATTTAAAACTGCAAATTGGTTGAAAATTGTACATAATTGAACCCTTAAACTAAACAAACTGAGAAGGATTCTTCACAATATTTTAGCCTTTTCTTAGTGGTGGTTAGTGAACACAAGATGTTTAATCAGTGTTTTAAACACTGATGGTACGGCAAGGAGTGGCCAGGGCATGAAGTTTCATCTCTTTGATGGCTGGGTCTTCTAATAACAGCACCTTGTCCTTGTCTCTGACCCCAACCATGTGCAAGTACTCACTGTCTTCTCTCTCCTTCCCTTTGAACAGTAGCCTCTGTTCTCTTGGTTCCAAGCCAATCACCAATGACAATATCATCTTTAATTCTCCTGAAAAATTCAGAGAAAGGAAACTCAGTAAATCCCCAAACAGCTTACAATTTTTGACAATTTTTTTTTAATAAATTCATGGTTTTTCAAATGATGGTGATGACCAGAGATGAGGGGACTAACCAAAAGTTGAAGTTGATTCAATGGAAATCTCATGCCACTTTGAAACAATTGAGACTCTCACAGTGATCATCCCCTCTCCTACACTTTCTGCACTCTCTCTTTTTTGAACAAGCATGCCACCGGGTCTGAGTTCCCACTTGATTTCTCCTTTTTCTTGTCCTTTGACACCATTGCCCCCACCACTTCCAAGCTTAGAATTGCCTCTGCAGAACCGCTTTGATCTGAGCTTGATCATGGTGATGATCCTCTTCCTCTGAAGCTAGCTCTCAAATTTCAGAACACTGAGGGAGAGGGTGGTATGGGGTTGGCTGGTTATATAATACCAGTGAGCATGCATTAGGACAAAAGAAGATAACCATAAAATAAAACAAAAATGGAAGGAGTTATGATAGTTAAGGGGCTAATAGAATCATGACACATGGAGTACAAGATGGTGGAGAGTTTCTTCTGCTGATTTTATGGGGGGCTATTGCACATGGGGGTGGGGACTTGGCTACACGCTTGCTTGATTGGCGGACCAAACACAATCACATCAACTGGTCGGCTGCCTTATATTTTATATAACTCACAGCTTTTGGTCATTGAGCTTAGTTAGTGAGTTATTTCATGGGGTATTCTTGTCAGGGACTTGCTTCAGAATACAGACCATTCTTTTGGGTTTGTTTGGGAAATGAGAAATCCAGAAAGAAAAAACAGGACATAAAAGTGTCTACAAGAGTAATATGTCTCTTGGGTTAGGATTCATTATTCTTCTAGTCCCTTCAAGACCAAGCCTCCTATAATATGAAATTCCAAACATGCCTTTAGATCTCAAATATTGGGAGGAATATATGTTAGATTAGAAACCTGTAAACTAGTGATTTGGTTCGGCTTTAGGTTTAGTTAGGTGGGTCTTCCTTTCCAATTATATTATTCTGTGGTGGTTGGCTAAACTATAGGGCATCAACCCATGTGAGGAAGAGATAATAAAATACTAATGTCCACCTTTGTCTCTCTAAAGATTAAGATGGTTTTTTCTATTCAATCTGAACATGGGTTTTTTTGCTAAAATAAGTTTCTTTCACAGTGGGAGGGGATAATAGGCCAAGCTCCATTAACAACAACCTCACTAAACTAGAACACAATTTGAATACTTTGTTCCATAAAGGGATGACCAATGACCAATGACTTGAAAAGCTAAATGAACTTGACACATACTTCCCAAAAAGTGGTTGAAGAGTGAAACAAATTGAAGCACTATAGTTACTTAAAAAGCTAGATGAGCTTGACATGCTTCACAAAAAAGGTGGCTTAGAGATTCTTGCGGGTTCAGACAAATTAATTAAAGCACCATAGGTACTTGAAGAAGAAGAAGAATAAATGCCAAAGCAGAAACACATGCAAGAGCAAAAGGAAGAAATAAAGTATTTTTGGCCACCCCCACAAGTTACAATAAGAGACAACATTAGATGATGGTAGACATGGGTTCTCCGGCTTTTGGGAAACCCTGAAACCCTGAAAGCCGGAAAGCTAAAGTTTATTTCAAATTCATTCTATCAATAAAATAAAGTGGAGGTAGGCGTTCTCAGGGATTTCCCTTCTGGAGAAACTGTGTCTTTTCATCATTTGAGCTTTGAACATGAAATATTAATGAAGTATGAATATTCTCACACTTTAAGGAACATTAATGAGATCCATGGCATTAATGAGAATGTTTTTTAGTTGGAAAAATAGTAAGTTTGTTCATGGGATTCGTTGAATTAATGGGCAACTACATGTGACATAATTTTTTTTCATATATATATATATTCATGCACAGCTTCTAGAGATAATGTAAAATTGAATAGTTTTATAAGTCCAAAAAAGAAACATCCAATTCAAGTTACCCAACCAGCTTACACGTGAAAATATGATGATTACCAAGGCATGTCGGAACAAAAAGACAGTGCACGAGGCTGATACCTTCACGCCTCCCACAAGATTTGCTTCTTGTTGGCATGCCCAGCAGGAGATTTTGTTCTGATGGGAAGTGATTAAGCTCGATTATACACACTTGCATGGGCTGAAATTTTAGTTCTTTTTTTTTTTTTTTCCTTATTTTTTATTTAGCCTGTTAGAGCATGATATCCTTTGGAGATCTTAATATGAGATTCTTCATAAATTTTGTGATGATGACCTATATCTTTTCTGTAATGATCTGCTCTAAAGATGAATTTTGCTGCAGGTGAGCATGAAACTTATGGTTTGTTCATGTATAATTTGTGTTGGAGCAAGCTGTGATCCGAAGATTCCGACCAACCTTCGCACAGTGCACCTTCATGGGGCAAAGAATAGGGTGCTTACAGTTTATATGAGACTGACCCGGGGTTGAATAAGGAGTTCATGCAATTAATTCCAAAATTAATATTTTTTTTATTTTAATTATTCAATAATGATCAATGTATTATGAACCCGGCCTATGCAAAAGATTTCAAATTTCACTATAAGACAACAAGATTTAATGTGAAAAACCCACCTAAAAAACTCGTAAGTATTAAAAATCATAAATGATCTTTCATAGTTCATAATCCACTAATATAAAAAAAAAATGTATATAATTTTATCTTACCGAATGCACCTACTTCATATGTTCTACATCATTAGTAGTTACACTCTCCTTTTATGTTCTTGATGCAAACTTCTCTGTACTCTTCAACAAATTCCTCGTCAGCTTTGAGAAAGTTTACATGGTGTGAATCTCAAATTTTGTAATAACTAAAACCTTTAAATAAAATTTGAAAGTCATGAGTAATGGAAGTTCACGCTTAATTAATGATCTTTTCTAGAATTTCCAATTTTCAACAAAACACATTCTTTTATACTTAAAAAAAAATTGCAATCAATTAGGGAGGGTTTCCTAATTATGAAACATTTCAAAAAAAGTTTTTATAATTAAAAATGGAGTGGGAAATAAAAATGGAAGGCTAAATGATTGAACACCAACACCCATAGAGTTTTTAAAATTAAAAATGGAGTACTGGGAAATGAAAATGGAAGGCTAAATGATTGAACACCCATCAGGAATGTTTGAACATCCCTAGTGGAAGCTTGAATGCCTTTCAAGGCATCTAAACACTGCCCCATTTCCAACTTTCTGATTAAGCAATTTTCGGCTTATCCTCCATAATTTTTCCATTGATCCTCCCCACAACTCCCATAAAAGCTCCATTGATCCTAACTCTAAACTTGTCTTAACCATTCCTCTCATAGTGAATTCAACTACCTATAATCTACACATGCTTAAACAACAAGCCTATAAGAAGTAAAATATGACCATAATAATGTAATCAATGAACAAATGCCTTCTACTTCCCCTTTTTGTCACAAAAATGACAAGTATATGAAAATTAGGTATAATAAAACACACAAGTAGGAATAATATACCTTGCATAATAAAAGCATAAATCATAGTAATATCTAAAATACATGATACAATGATGAGAGAGTAATGACAAATAATAGTAACATATGATCCATACACATCATATGATCAAAATATGCTCTCTCTCCAACCTAATACATCCCAAAACTATAAATTCATGAAGCTCTAAAAGCCGCTTTGGCTCTACTCTCCTCTCAAAAAGCCTCTCATAAAAGACCTATAGATTTTGCTCTAAAAGGCTTTATGGTCCTAGATATAGAAATTAATGATGTAAAAACAAGACAAGAGGCACCAAAGATGTAAGATGTGGGTGTGTGGGATGGAAGAAAAATGAAAAAGAAATTGTGTTTGTATGCTTTTTAGTGACAACAATATGCATGATGAGAAAGGACTATTCAAACAGTCCAATTAGACTTTTGATCGTCCATCATTTGGTTGTTTGAATGGTCACATTTGAATGTGTCTCTCAAACATTTGAACTTCTAATGCTGAATTTTCCCACTATCTTCTAATTTCTTGGACCTCTTACCTTAGAACTCCATAAACTTATTGTTCTAACTTCCTAAATTGATTTTCTTTGGGCACAAAAAAAAAATCAAAATTATTTTTAAATTCTTAAAGATCAAGAAAAAATATATGTGAACACATCCAAGAATGCCTAAACACTCTTCTAAATATAAAGTCTTTTTAGAAATTATTTTTTAAAAATAGTTTTTTATTCCTAAAAGCACTTTTATATCATATTTTAATTATATTTACTAGTTTTCTATGGAACGTTTAAAAAAATATTGTACAAATATAAGGAATAATTAAAAATAAAGTACTATAAATAAAATTTATTTTTAAAAACACAAAAAATAGGTATAAAACATTCCAAGTTCTTAGATAAATTTTTATTCTAGAAAACATTAGAAATTTATCTATGAAAATTGTTCAAAAAAACCATTTTTTGTAATAACTATATTTGAAAACATTTCTAATCAAATTCATATAATTTTCACAAAATTAGTCAAAAATTAAGTATCTAGATTAAAAAAAAATTATTTACCAGATAATAAAGAAAGCCAAAATAATTTAAGTTCTAGAAATTAAAGATTTTCAAGTTATGGAAAAACATTTACAACTTGAGATTCTTAGTCCATCATTTATAGTTGAGTAAGAATGTCATATCAAATCACTACAAAAAAAAAAATTTACTAATTTACATATAAAGGATGTACAAGGTATTTGCATTGATAGTAGAGGACATGTATGTACAAGGTATTGTACTGTGAATTCCTTTTGCTGATTTTTTCATTTAGGTTGCTATCATTTCAAACCAAACCAAAAGAAAATATTGTTTACACACTTACACATATCAAATTCATTTCCTTCGTATTCGCATACAATATGTACAAGGTATTTGTAGTGATTATATGTTACACTTAATTTATTGTGAATATCTTTCAATGCTTTCCTTGATAAAAATTGTCTCAAATTCATACAAAACCATTAGAAAACCTTGTTTACACACTTTCATATATGTCAAATTCACATTCTTCACATCTACATGTTGTGTATAAAGCATTCACATTAATTGTACAAGGTATCTATACCAAATATTGTACAAGACATGTTGTTCTGAATCTTGTTCAATGCTTTCCTTCACAAAGATTGTTTGAAATTCATACCAAACCATTGGAAAACCTTGTTTACCCACTTTCAAATATGTCAAATTCATTATATATATTTTCACATTTGCACACTATTTACAAACTATTTACATTAATCATATAAGATTTTTGTATTCATTAAACAAAGCATATACAAGATACTCTTTTGAAAAAAAAATTTAGTGTTCTTCATGGAAATTGTTTGGAATTCATAGCAAACAATTGAAAAACACTATTTACATACTTGCACATATTTCAAATTCATTTTCTCTACATTTACACCTCATAGATCAGCATTGCCAATCTTTTGTATATTTTCTTTTTTTTTTTTCTCTCTCTCTCTTTTTCCATTTATGTTTTTGACTATATTCACTAACTAAGAAAACTAAGAAAAAACAAAGGCAAAACAAATTTAAAGAGACAATATATTTCACAATTAACTTGGCTTAACTTTTCTCTAATTTGGAATTAAAACAATAGACAATATAAGGGTCTAGTTTCCCTTTTTGTTCTTGTTTCCTTTGGTTTTTAGGCTACCAAACAAAGCACTAGCATTCCACTTAGTTCTTAGTACTATCTAGGCTCTAAACTCCAAATCAATTCCCAACTAAAACTAGTAGTAAACCTAATAGGCCTAAACGAAAAATCAAACTTAGTCATGAGGAATAAAGAAAACTCAAATAAAAGCATTCAACTCTTATTTGGTTATCAATAGAACCTAGAAACATGAAAAATAAGCAAAATAAAACAAAATTCCCTTGTTAGGTGACCAAGAAAACAAAAAACCTCCCCAACCAACTTAAATAATTGGAAAAACCTACCCCAATTTTTTTAAGTTGAGAAGTCCCCATTCCAACAAAGCCAAAAGAAACAATAGTTGTAGAGCTCTAATTTCATTTCTATTTTCTCAGTTACTAAGCATACCTAGATCTAGAAAAAACAAAGAAATGATGAGTGAAAAACCATGTTTTAAAGAGGAATCAAGAAGAGATTTCAAACATTTTGACAGTCAAATATGCCTTGAACTTCTTGATCACTTGAACTAGCTCTTCTTTTGATCACTACTATCATGGCTCCGGCCAAACACAAAACAATGTTGTTTAGAGAATCTTCAAGCTCTTGGGTCTTCTATCACTCATTCTAAAGAGAGAATCTTTGACCTTTTAGGAAGGGCTTCAAAACAAAGTGTGTTTGATCTCATTGTTGCTCAAATTGAAACAAAATGCAATGATTTAATGTTACATTTGAAAAAATTGAAAGTGTTATAGTATTGTTTTGTCATCACTAGGATTCTAGCATTTTGTTGCACAATTTTAGGGTTGCAAAGAGTGTTTTAGAGTTTGTTTACGAAGTGTTTTTTAGAATAGTTTTTAGTGTTATCATAAATAAAATTGCTTTTGAGAACATGAATTCTAAAAAACAGTTTTTTGTTTTCAAAAAACAAAAAAAAAAGTTTGGTTTAATTAATAAAAAAAGTTTTATAGAAAAAGTAAGATAAAAAAAACTTATTTAGCAATTATTTTTTAAAATTGAATATTGTAAATATAAATAATTTTTAGACTTACAGTTCATTAAATTAAAAATATTGTATCCATTTTTAAATTACTTGCATAATTTTTCATTTTTTAATACAATTTTTTTTTGCAATATATTTACACCTTAATCATTAGTTAGCTTAGAATGCAAATCATAATAGCAAAAAGAACAACTCCATACAACTCATTCAATGAAAAATCATTACTTTATTACTTTATTTTTTCAAACCAACTTAGCTTAGAAAATTATGATGGATTTCGTCAAACCAACTTAGCTTAGAAAATTTTTATGGAGTGTTTGCAAAGATCTTAATAGTGATAGCTTCAAATACTACATGATAATTATATGAAAGAAGTCTTCTTCAAGCAAATCTTTGCACGTCATCAGCCTCACTATCTAAGACACCTGATATAAGGTTCAAGGTACTCATTTTTTCACCCTATTCAATATTCTAACCAAGTCTTTTTCCCTTTCTGATCTTTGGATTGACACTATAATTACATTTTTTTCCTTAAGCTTCCAAATTAGGTTGAAGATGGGTTTTTAGGTACAATAACTTCCTTTATATTCCTAGCCCATAAAAATCATTAGATTAAGGAGAGAACCCTTCACTATTGAATTTTTTTTTTCTTTCCAAATTGTCCATCACATACAAAAGGGTAACAAATTCCATGTGAAAGGCTCCATATTTGATCTTTTTCTGCTCTCAGATACAACAAATTGGGTTTGATTTTAGAGATTTTTTATTTAACACATTTTCAAATCTAGCAATTTAACATCAAGTTGAGAAAGAGAGGCACAAGAACATAAAGAACACTCTTCTGGAAACACAGAGAACAACCCTCTTTTATTTTTCTCTAAATAGTGCAAAAAAACTGGTGAAAACACTTTCAATTTGTTTTTAGAAAATTGGGTTTTAAGAATATGAAAAACACTAGAGAATAAGAACATCATCCTTATCAAACATGTTTTTAGTTTCTTTTGTTCTAGAAAATAAAATATAGTTCCTAGAAACACTTCCTAAATAAACCCTTAGTTTTTTTTTTTTTTTTTAAATAGAATTTCCATGTTATTTCATTGGTAGCATTAGCAATCAACCCATTAAGGGTAGTTTAGGTATTATGCAAATCTTAAATCCTTCATCCCAATTATATATCATATCTAGGCCTTGAGCATAGTTTTAAAAGTTCCACGAAATTTGGGTCAATTATCAGCATATGCTAACCCTAACACAATCATCATTTTCTTCAAATACACAAACTCAAAACATGTATGTCCATCGTGCAATCCATCAACCAGTTAGCAACAGGGAAGAAAAATATAATGTCTGAATAAAAATTTGATTCGACATGTCCTCTCGACCCTAAAAACAAAAGCAATGGTTCTTGGTTGGATTCAAAGGACCACCAAAGCACTACTCACAAGGGATTAGGATTCTAGTCATTTTGTTGCACAATTTTAGCTATCAGCACATTAAGGCTATATTTGGTTCCCAAAAAATTTGAAGGAAAATGTAAGGGAAAGAAAATACAAAGGAAAAACATAAGAAAAGAAAAAATGAAGGAAAATAAAAAAATAGATTAAAAGTGAATAAATTTTTTTTTTTTTGTTACTTCAAACTCATTTTATTTATTTTAACTCATTAATATAAAGATTAAATAATTTAAAAATACATAAGTTTTTAATTAACTTTAATCATATTTGATTTTCTTTGATATTTTTCGTAGGACAACCAAACATAAAAAAATTATTTTCCTTTGCATTTTTTTTCTTTCCTTAGTATTTTCCAGGAACCAAACATAACCTAAGGGTAGTCTGGGTACCATGCAAATCTCATATCCTTCAGCCCAATTATACATCACATCTAAGCTCTGAGCTTAATTAGTGTTATAAGTTTCATGAATTTTGGGCCAATTATCACCTTATGCTAATACTAATCGAAGAATTTGACATTTGAAATGGTTCCTCAAGTCTTGATTTGGGCAGCTCAGAATTGTTCAGAATGGGCCGTAACTATTTTCGTTGGAAGGCCCAAAAAATAAGACCATAACTCTTCAAGCCTTATTTGAGCTCTAATGGCAAATTTATGATTTATCTCACGTGCAAACGACGTCGTTTCAAGTCATTGCTTCTACCGATTTCATTTAGCTGACTGCAAATGTATGGCTGTGAGAAAACCAGCACGCGTGAATACAAAAAGGCCAGAAGCCGATTCAGAAATCCAGTCAAACTCAATAAAGCAAAACCCTAATTCAATTCTTTCCACGCTCTTCAATCCCCAAGGTATGAATTCATCTATTTAGTTCGTGAGAATTCTGTGATTTCCGAATCATAACTACAAGAAACTGTTCTTGCTTCTCTTGTTTTTACTCATTTTAGAATTGATTCTTTCCTGGAAAACCTACTCTGAGATAGACACTTTATTCGATTTTACATTATGGGTCTGTCACTTTACTGGTAAGTTCCCTTGCAAAATGCAAGCTTTAAGCGTTTGGCCCTCGAAAGGTGTCTTTTGGGCAGTACCCCAGTTGGACTATAACCTGGGTTCCTCTTCTATTCCGAGTAGAAGAAGGGGAAGGAGAAAACTATGGAATCCTGAAGATCCTGTGTGTCAGTATAGACGTCTTGCGTTCTTATGGGTTTCAAGCAGTTCAAGAAGTGACAGAGTTGGGGTTTGTTGTGGGAGTCCTAAATTTGATTTTGGATGTGGGTTGCTTTCCGGATATTCCAAACTCAAAATTCTTCTCTTATGTGAGCGAAAGAGAGGGTCTTTTGGGGCTTCTTTCGCATTGGCCTGGGCATTAGAGCAACAAGCAATTGGGAATGAATTCGTTAAAGAAGATTCAAATTCAATCCATAGTTTGGCAGGGAATACTGAGACTGTGGATATTGATTGTCTTAAAGTAGATGGAGCAAGGGATGGTGATGAAAATGATAACAAAGAAGAAAAAGAAGCTAAAAAAAATGGGGAAGTGATCGAGGAGAAGAGTAGAAATGTTGATGTTCGTGCACTGGCACGTGGCTTAGAGTTTGCTACAACTGCAGATGATGTAGAAGAGGTTCTTAAGGATAAGGTTGAATTGCCTCTTCAAGTGTACTCAACCATGATTAGAGGTTTCGGTACAGATAAGAGATTGGATGCTGCAATGGCTCTTGTTGAGTGGCTTAAGAGAAAGAAGGAAACCAAGGGTTCTAAAGGCCCAAACCTTTTTGTATATAATAGTCTTTTGGGTGCAGTGAAACAGTCAGAAAAATTTGCACTAGTTGAGAAAGTCATGAATGATATGGCTCAAGAAGGGATCCTTCCAAATGTTGTAACTTATAACACTTTGATGTCAATTTACTTGGAACAAGGAAGATCAGTTGAAGCTCTCAATATTCTCGAGGAGATCCAGAAGAACGGTCTGTGTCCTTCTCCCGTATCCTATTCTACAGCATTGTTGGTCTATCGAAGAATGGAAGATGGACATGGAGCCCTGAAGTTCTTTATTGAGTTAAGAGAAAAGTATCTGAAAGGCGAAATTGGCAAGGATGCTGATGAAGATTGGGAAAATGAGTTTGTTAAGCTCAAGAACTTCACAATTCGGATTTGCTATCAGGTGATGAGGCGGTGGCTTGTGAAAGAAGGCAACCAAAGCCCCATTTTGTTGAAACTTCTTGCAGACATGGACAATGCTGGACTTCAACCTGGTCGGGCAGAATATGAGCGCCTTGTGTGGGCATGTACACGTGAAGAGCATTATGTTGTGGCAAAAGAATTATACACTAGGATAAGGGAAAGGCATACTGAAATAAGCTTATCCGTCTGCAACCATATTATCTGGTTGATGGGGAAGGCAAAGAAGTGGTGGGCAGCTCTGGAGATTTACGAGGATTTGCTGGACAAGGGACCAAAGCCAAATAACTTATCATATGAACTGGTTGTTTCTCACTTTAATATACTACTCACTGCCGCTAGAAAAAAAGGCATTTGGCGATGGGGTGTCAGGCTGCTAAACAAGATGGAAGATAAAGGCCTAAAACCAGGAAGTAGGGAATGGAATGCTGTTCTAGTAGCCTGTTCCAAGGCTGCAGAAACTTCTGCTGCTGTGGAGATATTCAGGAGAATGGTGGAACAAGGTGAAAAGCCGACAATTATCTCCTATGGGGCATTGCTTAGTGCCCTTGAGAAAGGCAAACTCTATGATGAGGCTTCCCGGGTGTGGGAACATATGGTTAAGATGGGTGTTGAGCCAAACTTGTATGCCTACACAATTATGGCTTCAATCTGCGTCGGACAAGGGAAGCTTCAAAGGGTAGATTCAATCCTTCGGGAGATGGAAACATTAGGAATAGATGCTACTGTTGTCACATATAATGCAATCATCAGCGGGTGCGCACGAAACGGTCTCAGCAGTGCAGCATTCGAATGGTTTCACCGCATGAAAGTTGGGAAAATCCAACCAAATGAGATTACCTATGAAATGCTGATTGAAGCTCTTGCAAAGGATGGGAAGCCTAGGCTTGCATTTGAGTTATACTCAAGGGCTCAAAATGAAGGCCTTAACCTTTCCACTAAAGCTTATGATGCAGTCGTTCTATCCTCACAGGTACACAGTGCTACCATCGATGTAAGTCTTTTAGGGCCTCGGCCACCAGAGAAAAAGAAAAAGTTGCTTGCCAGAAAGACCTTGTCTGCATTCTGTAACTTGGCTGATGTTCCTAGGAGAGCTAAACCATTTGATAGAAAGGAAATTTACTCTCAGCAAACAGAAGGAAATCAATGAGCAACACTGCACAATGAACTCTGTATGATACTGAATTTTTCCCTTATCTTTATACATTTCTCTGAACTTACTTCTGAAACTGCTTTTATCATTCTATTCGAGTTCTAACTTCTAACTCACTGGCACAAGAAAGCTGACTCATGAAAATGATCGCACAAATGGAATAGCTCAGCTTAATGGTGACACTGAAGTAATGGATCTCATTCATTCTGTTGTCTACTGTTACTGCAGCTTCTATGGGATGTTCTTATATATCACATGGGTCATCTCATTGGCTTCAATGCAAGCATATTAATGCAAAAACATCCAGATAAAACACATAAAAGGTTTTCATTCTTGATGACTAGACTCTGAATCACAAACCTTGTCACTACATCAAGTGTTATTCATTTTTTCTTTTCATCTCTATCCTCTATCCATTAAGCATAGCCTTTCACTTGGGGATTTTGAGACGCTTTTCAATACATCTAAACCCCATATGTAAAAATACATTCTGCAATCGGTTGAGGAGTTTTTTGAATGAAAAAAATTGGTGGAAATCATACCCAGATCTACACCCCACCAAATTGCCGGCATAAGTACTATGATAGTTCAAAAGAAGCCACCAATAGGCAAAATAAGCATCATAGGAGACAAACAACATGGGTACGATTCTTGTGGATAAAAGTTCAGCAAGTGTGGGACCATTTTGTGTATAGATGGGCTCAAAATTTCAAATCTGGGAATACTGAAGGTTTATGTAAACTGAGCCAAACACCCACAATTCTCAAATTGCCAAACATTTCCTCGGAAATGATGATGAAAGGTTACTTAATCACGGAAATGATATTGTTTATTTTCATTTTGTTAAGCTTCAAATCTGAGAGACAGACCCACCATTGGGAGGAGCTAACCATAGAAAAAGAAAAGGAAAAAGAAAAAGAAAATGACACAACTTTAACCTTAGCATACGCCACATGAAAATGATTTCAGAATATTGTGACAACCACCCACCACATTCCGGTTGGCTTGTAATCTCAAAGCCATACATATACCTTCCGTATTAGTCTCTCCAACCTCAATCTCAATTAAGTTTTAACACTTCATAGCCCACTGAAATTTTTCCGTATTAGTCTCTCCAACCTCAATCTCAATTAAGTTTTAACACTTCATAGTCCACTGAAATTTTTTAATTTCCACTTTTGCGTGACGGCCAAACATTGAACCACATGGTCCGATCCCTCTGTACATGTATATCTAATAAGTTTCCTTAATTTATTTTCTTCCTAATATTTTCATTAAAATACGTTCTTTCGTCAGAGCACATAACTTCACCCCAATTTGACCATAAAACCGACATTTCACGCATACGCATCTCAGAAAATGAAAATAGGTACTCGCCATGCATGGTGATGTACACGTGTTTCAATCACAGCAGCTCTTTGCGAAAACCCAGGTTATGGTTTTAATACTAGGCGTTATCTTAGTGCCACGCATTAAAATATTGGTGACGTGGTCAAGGTGTCGTTGACGCAGCGGGGAGAGGGATGAGGTGGCGGACGAGGTTGAAAAAAAAAAAATTAAATATGGGAAATTAAAGGGATTTGGAAACGATTTAATTAGACCAATAAAAGAGGCGTATTATTGAAACAGGGGACGGAAAGTCAAAAAGGGATGACGTGGAAAATGCAAAATGGAACGGGATGAAAATTTATTTTGAAAAATAGTTTTTGGATTTTAAAAGAAGTAAAGGAAAAAGCTTGATGCGTAATGGGTATTCCTTGCGTATACTTATGCTGTGATGGTAACTGCTATGTCCTCAAGCCTGGACAATTTGAGCCTCTGGGCGGTTACTCAACTGTCTTCTGTTCTGTTCAAGTGCACAAACCCAATGATATTTTTCAAAATTTTGTGGATTCCCGTTTCAACGTTCAAAATATCCGAATAAAAATAAGGGAAAGTTGTGTTTCCGGGAGCCCCATTTCCCAATAATATTGTTTTCAAAACCTAAGTTTGTGTATTTTTTTCCTAAAAAAAATTGGGTTTCTACGAATAGGTTGTAGTTCAGTTGTTCGTTGTCGTCTTCTTTTCTCTGAAACTCTAGTGGCGACAGGGAACAGATGGGGTCTGGTTTAGTTTTTTGAGGCATAAATTTGGAATGATTCTGGGATGGATATGTGGTGTTTCTTTGAGTTCCTCTGAGTTTCATGGTCGCTAGGTGTAGGAAGTAGGGCAAAGTGTAGATTTTTCTCAAGTTGTTGTTGTGGGTTTTCGGAAAACTGGTTTTCGCATTCCGGGCCTTTGTGGTGTGAGGGAAATTTTGGGTGTGATTGTCAGATGCGTTTCTATTGATATTGGGGAGATCCGGTGTGGGGGGGACTGAGAATATGGAGCCTCCAAAGGGGTTTGTGGCTTCTTTGTGGAGCTTCATTTGTTTCTTGCCTTTCTTCATTGGGCTTCTGCTTCTGGGGCTCATTAAAGGTAAAAGTGACAATAGTTTCTTGTTCAGTAGTTGTTTCAGTTCTTTCCTTCTATGATGCCATTCTTCCATCCTCAAACTGGCTATGTAAATTACTAGATTTGTATTTTGTTTTTGTGTGTGTATGGTTTCTTGGAGAAGAATGTAAAATTTAAAATTTACTAAATGAATGCTTACGAATAACTCTAGTTCCTATCATGATCATTTTTGGAGGAAAATAATTGTTATTTGAGATGGCAATGATGATATTTGGGATTATTCTTTCTGTACCTTTCTTCATCTAACTAGTAGCCTACTACAAGACAATGAAAATTGGTATCTTTGAGTTTAATTTGAATTTTGTTTTACATGATTGTCTTCTATTTTCTGTGTGACTAGAGGCTGTGTCTCCAAAGGTTTTTCCTTTTTATTTGAATTGTCTTCTATTTTCTGTTTAATTTGACCTTTCCTGGTTAGGCTTTTGATTCATGGAATATGAGGATGATTTATCACCTCATAGAGCTTAGTTCCTATGGGAATGAAACAACCTAAACCCATTGTGTTGACAAGGGTGTTTCGATTTTGTATCTTGAGATACTGAATGGGCATTTCCAGTAGAAGCAAATTTGCAATGATTTTAGCCAGACTGCCAAGCCATCCGGTTTTTAGGCAGGCTTGGACAACTTAATTTGTAATTTGGGTTGGACTAGGGAAACAAAATGTCAATCCAAACTAAATCTGAGTAGGGAACTTGCACAATCCAAACCTGACCTGGACCTAATTGTTTAAACTCAAATTTCTTCATGGAACATGGTTGACTTGAAAATTTGTTTGGAAGTGTCTTATAATCTTAATGTGATAGCTTTTTGTCCTTTTTTCCTTTCTTATTTGTTTTGGCACTTTGGATTTATCCTATTAATTGTTGGATAGGGTTGTAGTTATTAAGTTAATTGAGCAAATGGATGTTAACGAAATTATATTTTGTTGATTGTCATGTTTTTCTGCAAAGGCTCTAGCTAAACTTTTTATTTGTTCCATGTAGTTTTGTGGGCAAAAGCTTTCATGAAAATAGATTTTAAATTTATATAATAGTATTAGTCTGTAGGTTGATTTAGATATCTTCTTAATATATCTCGGTCATCCATTCTCACATTTGGTTTAGAAATTAGATATTCAATTCCTTGTTAAATGTATGACAAATACAAATTGATGGTTAGTTGATTTAATGTTACCTTAATGTAATAGTCAATCCCTTGATAAATAGATGTGAATTCAATTACTTTCTTTTTGGGTTCAACCCAATCCAACCTAACAAATTTTTTCATGACCTGCTAATCTGACCAACCCGTCCAAGCCTGAATCTATAATTTTCTAGCCTGAGCTTAATCAGAAAAATAGGCTTGGGTTGGGCAACTGGGATTGAGTATCGAGTTAGTTTTTGTTTCAAGATAAGCTTCATGTTGGGGTTGAGGTTAGGTTCATTGTCAAAATGACCCAACTTGCATAAGTTGCACCACCTAATTTATCTCTTAAAACCTTAGATTGTACTTCAAAAATGATCAAAAGAGGACCTAAATTTAATCCTTTGCATTTCCTCCGTAAATGTATGATGCATTGGGTGCTGAACTAGTTCAGAAAATTGAATGATGAGTATAACTCTGGAAAAACGCGAAAGGCCTTATATCAGTTTCTTATTTCAGGTATTATTCTCTGCCCATTGATATGCCTTATCATGACAGTCGGAAACTCTTGTATAATTTTGGTCCTATGGCCAATGCACATTGTCTGGACATATTATTCCATTGTGAGGTGCTTCCTGTGACCCTCAACTTTGCTAATTTTATTCTTTACTTGTTAGTGCTCTTTCTTATTCTCCTAATTTCTCTAATGGCAGAGCTAAGAAATTAGGACCAGTTTTGAAGCTTGTGCTCTGTGTGTTCATTCCTGTTCCTTTGATTTTGTGGCCATTGGTTGGAATTGTTGGAAGTATCATAGGTGGTGCAGCTTTTGGCCTTCTTTGGCCAATGTTTTCCACTTTTGAAGCTGTTGGGGAAGGGAGGAGTGATCGTTTTTTCCACTGTATCTATGTATGTCATCCAAGGTCTGATAATTTTTATCTGTCCTCATTTTTTTGTGGCCTTGTGTAAGAGGGATTTCTTTTTTACCACTTGTAGGATGGAACAACGAGCACTGTCAAAAGGAGCTTTACCATCATCAGGGATTTTATGGATGTCTGTTACCATTCCTACTTTTCATTGATGAAAGACCTATGCACTCAAGGGCCTCCAGACAGCAAATATTATGAGATAAGGTACATTCTGTGTCTGCCACAAGGAATTTGTTTTTCTTTTTCTTTTTTATTTCCTCCATATTGCTTTTAGTGGCCTATAAAACCGAACCATTCATTAAAATTGAATATATAGTGTCATGTAATTCTGATGAAACAGTAGGCATCACAGACAATAATTCCTTTACTAACCTTTATGACGAATATTAGCTATTAAAAAGAATTAAATGGATAATGTTTTTAAACTTAAACTGCCAGGAATTAACTTACATATGCAATTCTTAAGGCTATGTTCGGTTGTTGGAAAGTTTGAGGGAAAGAAAATAGAGAAGAAAAATATAAGAAAAATGTATAAAAATTTTCTCTTGTTTGGTTGTTCATGGAAAAGTTGAGGGAACGAAGATTAAATGATTGAGGAATATACTTCCCCCAAACTTTCATCACCTTTATCTAAGGAAAATGGGAAGAAAAATCATTTAGCATTTTCCCTACTCTTTTTCTTAGTAATTGTTTCCTCGCTTTTTTCCCATTATATTCAAATGTAACAAAATCGTTTTTCTTAACATTTTTTTCTTTTCCTTAATACTTTTCAAGAAACAAAACATAGACCAAAGTTTTACCTGAAGTGGAAGTTGAACACCTCGTATTCTTGTATGTTTTGATTTTAAATTTATTTTGTATGTTCTGATTCAAACTTAATGTTTAGGATGTGTGTGGAGACTAGATGATTACTAGTCTCTAGTTATTTATTTATTCATTTGCCTTTTATGGGTAACTTTTTTTTGGTCCCCTCTCGAACTTGAACGTGAACCTTCCCTGTCCCCTGGCAAGGGCTACTTTCTACAATTATTGAGACATTTAAAGTATATTTTAATCAATTGTAGAATTCAGAATTTTCCTTTCTCAATAATATGAGATCCTACACAAGTCACCTACTCAAGCTTCTGGGTCTCTGTCTGATATGTTTTTTTTTAAAAAAAAAGAAAAAAGAAAATGCCCTGGTCTTGTCGATCCCTGTATCGATCTTCTTAATTAACAAGTTGATTCCAGTTATCATGCTGCAATTGCATGCCAAACGCTCACTCATTTTCTATTTCCATTTCTAGATATCACATTAACAAATCTTACTTCCACTAATTTTATAACTTTATTGTTATTCTCGTTTCAAGATTTAGATATGCATTCTACAATAAGAAAACAAAAGAAAAATCATCTATGATTAAAGAATAAAAAGAAAGAAAAGATAACAGGATCATTTAGGTAATCTTAGTGATTGCAGACTCCAGACCAAACAACAATGCTGATTTGGTGGACATTGAGTCAGAAATGCAACAATGAAGAAAGATCCTTTAGAAGTGCACAAACCATCTTTTACCCATTGATTTTCGTTTCTATTACAACAGTTCAGATCAATGGTTATTCTGGTCATTAACTAAAGAAACCTTTTTGTTAACTTGTTGCAGATTGCTTTATCTTCCTTTTGCTCTCCTAGCTGGCGTGCTTGGTTTCTTGGTTGACATGCCTGTGATATCCCTTATTGCCCTATGCAAAAGCCCTTACATGCTCTTCAAGGGGTGGCACCGCTTGCTTCATGATCTTATAGGTCGAGAAGGCCCTTTCTTGGAGACAATATGTGTACCATTTGCAGGACTTGCTATCCTACTCTGGCCATTGGCTGTTGTTGGGGCAGTATTGGGCTCTATGGTGTCAAGTATCTTCTTAGGTGCTTATGCAGCCGTGGTTGTTTATCAGGTAAAACTCATGCTCGATTTGGTTTTACATCTTGTAGTCTTTACCATCAATTTTGCTTCTTAAGTTGGTATGAATCAAATGTAAATGGAATTATTTCCATGGTATTTGAAAATTGACTCTATCTGTAACATGACTCCATTTCAATTTTTGTTTTCGTTTTTAAATTTGTTTATGATTTATGATGGCTCCTGTTTCCCCCATGTTATGACGTGTTCCAAACAATGAGTTTTCATATTTAAATTCTACTTAAGGCACAATGGAATAATTCCAGAAGTGGTTTCTGAACATTCTCAAGCAATTGTAAATCTTCAGATTATCTTATGTTCACTGATATTATTGTATTACTTTTGTTTTGTGCTTAAGCATAATGAATTGTAAGTAATATAACAAGCACACAATGTTAGCACTTTTTGCTGTGTTGGATTGACCATCATGTATGTGCATGTTTTGAATGCCTTTTTGGACAATTGCACTTCCATCATAGTTCATTTTGTTTCATGGTTAGCTCACCTCAAACTCATTTCAGATACAGCAATATGTCTCAATTTACTTTTTACATGGGTTATAAGTTACCCTAAACTTTGTTGTTGTGGGTTTTGAATTACAGGAATCTTCACTTTGGTATGGGCTTTGTTATATTGTTGCTTCTGTATCAATTTATGATGAATATAGCAATGATGTGCTTGACATGCTGGAAGGGTCCTGCTTTCCAAGGTGCTCCACCACTCTTAACACTTTAAAGTTTCCATGTGGGGTTGGGTTTTATGCTTCTTATAGTTCTGAGAATGTTCTAAAACTTTCTGAGAAATTAACAGACCCAAATATCGAAGGAAAGCTTCATTGTCACGAACCAACTCTCGTGCATCTTCGTTTTCAAAATCCAACTCTTTACCGAAGCATCCCCCCACTCGTTCAATTTCAATAAAAAATGCTATTGAGTTGAAGCCACTCGAGGTAACTTATTTCTTTGTTTTGTGTCTTAAAGGAAATGCTATGAATTTAATGATGCTTAGAGGAATTATCGCAGTTTGACTTTTTGGAAGTAATATGACACCCATGTTTCCAACTCATGGCTGATGAATTCTATACAAAACTTGGTGTAGCTACTTGATGGCTTATTTAAGGAGTGTCAACGCCAGGGAGAAATCATGATATCTGAAGGACTTATAACTCTTGAAGTCCTTGAAGATTCCAAATCCAATAAAGAAGTAGGTGGAATAATAAGCATTGGGTTACCAGCTTACTGCCTCCTTCAGACACTTCTGCACTCCGTGAAAGCCAATTCTGCTGGTATATTGTTAAGTAAGTGCCTAAATGATAGAAATTCCACAGTTTTTTCCATAGTCTTGGCAGCATGTAGATAAATGCCTTCAGCCGCCTATTTCCTCTGATGTAGGTAACAATACTGAGATAACTACCTCAAACAGACCCAAAGATACCTTCTTTGAATGGTTTCTTAACCCCCTCTTGATCATCAAAGACCAGATCAAAGCCGATGCACTTTCTGAGGCTGAAGAGGACTATCTTGGAAAACTGGTTCTCTTGAGTGGTGATCCTGAGAGGTTGAAGAATTCCAACATTGGCTCACCACCTGATACTACTGAGCGTAAACGAGCAGAACTTGATGCATTAGCTAGAAGGTAATAAATTGAGAATAATTTTTTTTTGTTCTTCTCATTCCACTCCTGCTCTGCTCTCATGCTATTTCATGTAGGCTCCAAGGAATCACCAGGTCCATCTCGAGGTATCCAACGTTTAAGCGTAAATTTGACGATCTTGTCAAGACCCTTGTGGAAGACCTTGGCAAGAAGAATGGTGGCAGACCTCAGACAATTGGAAGGTCAAGGAGTGCCCTCGCCCGGATATTTACCCAAAAATCTTTTAAAAACAAAACAAACAACCAAGGGTTTGATCCAGAGATCCAGCCAGTTGTAGAAAGGGATGTGGACATCACATGATGATGATAATCCTTGTTCCTTTTCCCCATTTATTGGGTATAGCATAGCTACATTTTGGCGATTTTTATTGTTGTTAAGTCTACAATTTTTTCCTCTATTTTTGCTAAGATAGAAGAATGCATTGAAGTGTATGCAATAGGAACTAAATGCTACTTTTTTCTGATTCCAAAGTATTAGTGAGTTTTAGTTTGATTTCATTGGACAGCTTATTGAACTTAAAATTTCCCAGTTGTAAATTGTAATTTGAAAGCTACCATTCAGCTGTCCCTGTGAGATCAGCTTCTGATATCCATCATCTGCCTCACCATTTAAGAATGTGATTAACCCTTGTGGGTGGTCTGCTCCGTAAAAGTCAATAGTGTCATAGCAAGGAATCCACATCCTGGAAAAGGGGAAGAGATGTACAAGCCCCTCTGAACTCTAATAGTATCATTTGCTTGCATCTATATATTTTGATCTCATCTATTTATACCATTATTCAATGGTGGCAAGGTTTAATGTTTTTTCGACGCTTTTCAACACAACAACTGAGAAGCCATGAATTTGTTAAACAGGGCTCGTGGGTCATGACCCATGAATCATAGTGACAGCCAACGTGCTGACAATCTTCAGTCCCACAAGATGAGTCTGAAAACAGAAAAAAAATAAAATAAAATTTCCTATTTTAAACCAACTTTTTTTTTTTTTTTTTTTGTATTTCTTAATTTTTAAAATCCATGAAACCAACTGACCAATACAAATCCATCCAGACAGACCGTTATCTCCCACTACCCCCACCCGCAACTGACTCTCTTAACTGTGCAACTTCGCCTCTCTCCACGTCCCCTTATTAAAGGCATCCAAACCGCTCATAATCAATTCAACACAAGCTCTTCAACCCACAAACTCCATTTCCCTTTGCCTTCCCACTGTATTTTCCTGCTTAGAGAAGGCGCAAATGGCTTCTTCTCCCTTGATAGGTTCCACCACAGTGCTTGTGCTTTTACTCACCATCTTCTCTTCTCTCCAACGCTCCACCGTCTCCTCCTTTGAGTTCCAAGCGGGGGAGGTCAAGGGGTGGGTCGTCCCTCATGCAAACGACAGCAAACTCTACAATGACTGGGCCTCTGAGAACAGGTTCAAAGTCGGCGACTCCATCCGTAAGTATTCACACACTCATAGAGGGATAGACGCATTAAATATATTTTTGAAGTTTTTTATTTGATTCTGGGTTTGGTTCGTTCAGGCTTTAGGT
Source organism: Vitis riparia (assembly GCF_004353265.1). Taxonomy (NCBI): domain Eukaryota; kingdom Viridiplantae; phylum Streptophyta; class Magnoliopsida; order Vitales; family Vitaceae; genus Vitis; species Vitis riparia. The sequence continues at coordinate 3,753,406 of NC_048444.1, forward strand.
ACAAGAAAGATTCAGTGATGGTGGTGAGTGACGCAGACTACAAGAAATGCAATTCCACGCACCCCATCTTCTTCTCCAACACTGGCAACACAGTCTACCACTTGGACCACTCTGGATCTTACTACTTCATCAGTGGGGTGGCTGAACACTGCCAGAGAGGACAGAGGATGATCGTAAAAGTGATGGCATCAGAGGACCCATCTAGCAGGGGTGGTGGCACTCCTCCTTCCAGTGCTCCAACTCTCTCACTTGGACCCTCTAAACTAGTGTTTTTTCAGTTTCTTTTATCATCTGTGGCTGCTTATCTCGTCTAGTTTCACAGCATAATGTTTAGAAGTTTGTATTGTTTGGTATCTTTCAGACTCAGTTCGGCATTTAAGGCAGTGTTTCTGTAGTAATCTGTCTGCCGATATTAGTGATTTTTATTTTTTTTCATATTCTATTATTTATGTGTTCACAGATTGAATGGATTGATTGTTGGATTTGGTTTCTGGATTTTATCATTGATGTTTGAGACGACTGATCCTAAATCAATATTCAACTTGAAAAGAAGTTGTTTTAGGGAGACTTGTATTTAGAGATATTTTTGTTCACTACAAGAAAAAAGATATATGGTCACGTTCATTTAAAATAATACGAGATGTTATAAAATGATGTATTTTAGGATATAATATGTATAGTGTCCAAAACGATATCTTATGATATTGGTAGACCAAAGTTTGATTAGTTTGTTAGATTAATGTTTGATCAACCTCTTAGGGCTAAATAACATGGTATAAAATTGATGATTTTATTCAAAATGTAATTAGATAAGAAGATTTTGAAAGAGATAATCACAAAGATATATAAAGTCAATGAAAAAATTAAGAAGGATGATGTCATTTTTAAGTGATTAAACAATAAATTTTTCAAAGATGTAATCACAAAAATATGTTAAATCAAGAAATAAAAAATTGATAGTGTATTAAAACACCTAAATCGATTTTATTCTTTTTAAAATTATATGAAAAATCACTATAAAAAAAATACATTTGATTAGTATTATTCATAGTTAAAAAGGTTTTCAAAATGATAAAAAATTTATTTAGTCAAATTTTTATAAGGATTTTGTGCTTATGGATGCAAAAGTTTCAAAAATTATAGCTCTCATTTATGCAAGATTGATTATTTCAAGGATAAAAACTCAAATTTTGATTTTGACATGTGTTTTATTGTTACAAAATGGTTTTTTAATCCTTTTTTTGGTATTGAGATAATATCGATCATTAAAGGTCAGTTGTACACCAATTTCTTATGTTTTTTATATGTTTGACCAACAATTGATTGGTTTAGTCTAGACCATTCAAGAGAATTTTTGCAAAATAATTTGACAAAAACATGTTTTAACCAATTAAGGTGGAAATCTCAATTGGTCAAGTACTAATTCATCGGTTGTCTCACCAAACAAGCTTCAAAAGCGTGCATTAGAAGCCTAATATAGGTTTGACTGAAAAGCTGATCAATTAACCTGTGCATAACAATTAGTTTGGACTTTCAACTCCTATTTAAGAATTTATACTTATTGTATTTCTTCAAAACTTGCATTTCATTTTAGTGCGACTCAATCTTAGTTTATTTGTATCCAATTAAGCAAAAGTTATAAATCAAAGGCAATCTTCTTTCAATTGTAAGTCTTATAATTAGGACTATCAAATATAAAATTACTTGGGGAGCTGAAGTCTTGATGTAAAAGGGTTTTTGAAACTATAATCTAATTGTAAAAATTAAAAGCCCATATAGAAACCTTGCTAGCAAAACCTTCACTCATTTGAAACTTAACAAAAATGCATGTAGGTCGTGATATACCAAGTCATTATAAATTTTTTTAATATTTATTCTCTATTTACTTTAAGCAATTATTTCATTTATTATTATATGTTATATTATTGTTTAATTTGTAAAAAGAGACTGACATCTAATTCATTTTTTGTGTACTTAGATTAGATTCATCATAATTCTAACTGAAATCCTTAATTGTTATATTCAATGAGACATATCATCATGTCCGTTATGAAATTAGAATGAAAAACATATTGCATTTTAATATTCAATATTTGTTTAAAATAATTCTTATATTACACTATAATATTTGATATTAAAAAAATTAGGTATCTTTTATATTATTTAAAAATTGTTCTTCAATTTAAAATTTAGGAAATAATTTTTTATTTATATTTTTATAAATATTCATGATTAAAATATTTAAAATTTTGAATAAAATATTATATTAGCTTATTTAATTATTTGCAAAAAAAAAATATACTTTTTTTTTGGTAAATTTATTTTTTAAAACTTAAATAAAAATAATTGAAATATTGATGATCATTTATGTGAAGAATAAGTTACTTTTTCAAGTTCAGAGGTTAGATTTATAAATGAACCATCTTTTTGTCCTTTTAATCAAATAATTCATTTTTCTATTGCCTTCTCAAAATGACAAAACTCAAAAACCCTAAACGGTAAATCAGAAACCTTTAGCTGATAGATTTGGTCTAAATACCATTTGCGGTCAAACCAGGGCATATATAAGCAGATTGACTGATACGAATTAGGGTTTGAAATGCGGAGTGGGAAATGGGGAGTTGTGAAGACCCAGTTCCCCGACAGAATACCCATGACCAGATAGAACTAGGGCTGATGTATCCTAAACGTGATCCCGATCCTGATGCTGAACTCCTTCTCCAGCAATTCGAAAATGTAGCCTTGAAAGATACGGAGGAGACTGAGATTCAGTACCCTTTGAGGCCTTATGCCCAAGACTGTCCGTACTATATCCGAACTGGGTCTTGTAAGTTTGGACTGAATTGCAAGTTCAATCACCCTGTGACGAGGACAGCCCAGGTATTTTCTCAATTTTGCAAAATTTGTTTGGCGGCCGTATGTGATGTGTTCATTTTGATGTTTTTTGAAGGTTGACAAGGAGAGGGAAAATGAAGGAGAAGGGTTGTCAGAGACGATCGAATGCAAGGTCATTTTTCTTACCCAATTGTTTATTTGTCTTTTATGTTTTTGTTGATTTTGGTTTATGGTTTGTGTCTGTTTTATAATTTTTGTTGATGAGTGAGATGGGGATTTTGTTTATTGTTAATGTCTACGATTTTTTTATGGCAAGTAAATTATTTGCAACTTGTTTTTCTATTTTGTGTTTTAGAAAAGAAAAGAAGTGACATTTTAAAAGGCAGAACAAAAGAAGGTAATTTGAAGATCTTGGGGGCATTTTTAAGCATAATCTTGATGTGGTTTGATAAGAAGGCAGACAATCTTTGATGCTAAATGTACATATTCCAATCTTGGGTCCAAGCTTTATGCTTTATTGCTTGCATTATGTTGGAGATTTACACTTCTTATGGACTAAATTTGTTTTATCAATTGATGGATCATTATGAGTTTTCTGTGCCTTAACAAACTTCTTGAAAATTGAAGCCCTAAATTGGTTGCTAAAGTTGAACTTGGGGGTTTAAAAATCTTTGCACCCAGCTTACATCTTTTAATACCACAATTTACATTTCAATATCCAACGGTGGAAGAGCAAAAATAGTTTCAAAAGTTTATATTCATTTGGGTTACTTGATAGCAGAAGATACCAGATGGGTATGTTTTATAGTGACGAATAAATAGCGACTGGGTAGGCATTTATTTGGCAATCACCAGGCTTTATTCTATGATCATTTTTGGTTTTGATCATAGCAAAGATGGGTATGTTAAGCAGAATGAACAGAAAGGCTGGAGTTGAAGGCAAACTAAAATCAGATCTGGGATGCTGTAGAAAGTGTGTGGATTACCACTAGGTGATTTGATAAATAGTGGCTTTATCAATGTGCTATAGATGTCTTTGATGTTTTCTTTATGAAGATCAGCTCAGCCTAAAACTTTGAAAGGGGAAGGAAAAGATTGAAATATCGATACATTACCTACACTTCAGACACAGACTGAAATGTTTGAACTGGATTTAACATGCTGAACTTTATAAACCAGGACAAAGTGTTGGTAACATTTGGAAAGCCATTGTCCCTAATAGGTTTCTTGGAGTGGTTAGCCTCCAATTAGGGGTTGGGTTGTTTTGTTTTTTGTTTGAGGGGTTTGTAGCCTCGTATACTACCTGTATGCTTTGCGGCTTCTAAGCCTTCTTTAATACATTTGCTTGCTTATCAAAAAAAAAACATTTGGAAAGCCATTGCAGTTTATTGTTTTCAAGCAAAAAAGGTGACTAGAGGTGTAAGTGAAACCCAAAATCAATAAAACTGATCCAACCTTACCAAAACCAATCAAATCGATTTGGTTTTCAACAACTATAAAATTCTGTTTGGTTTGAGAATTTTGAAAACCGACTTTATCAGTTTGGTTTTCCCTTTCCTTGTCTCCTAACTAATAGAAATTGAACCATACCAACATGTGAAAACTTCCATTTATAATTGTTCAATGTTTCACAAGTTTTAAAATATTTATTATTATATATATTTAGTAGATTCTATTAAAGTAATTTATTGTTATTAGAATATGATCAAATTAATTTCTAAATACATTCACTATATTTTGGGATAGAAATCTTAAATGTATTTTGAAGTTTAAATCCAGGTTGGTTTTAATTATCTTAAAACCAAATTGGACTTGAGCCTTAAATTAACTTATATCCAATTGATCATCTAAACCAAATCAAACCAACTTTAAATAAGCTTGGTTTGGTTTGGTTTTTCCATAACTAAAAAGGTTAGTTTAATTTTGATTCAAGCATGAACCAACCATGTCGGTTTGGCTAATTTTTCCTCCAAAAACCGATCAAATCATACCTTTTTACGGCCCTAAAGGTGATATGGGTGTTATGGTTTTTTTATTTATTATTATTTATTTGTTTATTTATTTTTAAATTGTTCACATCTTAAATCTGGGAGTTTATCCATTTTCTATGAAGGAGCTGAATGAAACCAAAATTTCATATTTGGTAACGAATTTGATATGTTAAAATGATGAGTCAACATCAATCGTAACCCACAGCCTTCTAGGCTAACAATACAGATACTGATACTTCCTTAGGCAGTCAGATATTTTGTTGGTCTCTTTTTGGGATGACACTATTTATGATGTGATCTTGTCTCCATGACAACTATCCATCTTGTTATATGAGCATGCCTATTGTAAGACCTATCTTGTTAAATAAGTATACTGTTGATTTTTTTCGATCCTACAGGTCCTTGATTGTTTCTCATACTCTTTATTAATTGTTATATAAGTAGGACATCTCATAAAGCATGTTGTGTTAAGACATAAGCTTGCTGGGTTGTATTTTTTGCAGTATTACCTAACAGGAGGAGGGTGCAAGTATGGAAATTCTTGTAGATATAGTCACTCCAAAGAAACAAATGAGCTAGCAACACTAGAGTATAACTTTTTAGGTTTGCCAATGAGAGTGGTAATACCTCTATGTTCCATTATTTTAATTTTTTTTCCTACTTTCAAAATTTTAGTAATTATTTAATTTATTTGTTTATACAACATTTGTTGTACTTATATATGATGGTCTTGTTAAAAAAAATAATGAAAGTGACTTTGTGTTTCAGGGAGAGAAAGAGTGCCCCTACTACATGCGTACTGGTTCCTGTGGATATGGGGCAAACTGCCGGTTCCACCATCCAGATCCTACATCTGTGGGAGGTTCAGAACCTAATGGAAATGGTGAATATGTGGGAGGATTTGACAGTTTAGGAAATCATAATGGTGAATCTACCATATTGAATTTATCAGGTGCATCACAACCATCCATGGCTTCATGGTCTTCACATATGTTGTCAAATAAGAGAGTTCCCTACTCAGATAATCGCTCATCTTATGTGCCTGCAATGCATTCAGTTCCTCAAGGAATACATCCAAATCTTGAACTTAATGGGCATCAGGTACATTAGTAATATAGGGAATCATTTTTTTCCACACATGCTTCTCTTTCTGGGAAGTCTTTCTTGATAATCTCTACATTGTTTGTATATGTTATGTTTCCATTCTCTGGGATCTTAATTTTATGTAGGGTTAAAAAGGTTTGTCTCAGATCCACCCAGAGTTTGAGATCAGCATGCATATAATCTCCGCCCACTCATCTCTTAAAGGATGCTTAGGATTTGTCTGGAACCAACTTGACTTTCTCTGTCCTGTTTGCCTCATTTTTTGTTTTACTGGAGTTATGAAGAGCTTTTCTGCCTTTCTGTATAAGAGGTGGCATGGATTGTGTCAGCAGTTGGCACAGCCAGTTTAATATTGAGTACTTTAACTCATCTGTTTGTATTTTTTTTTTTAATTTATGCTAGATGTATAATTTGTGTGGTAACTGCAGTATCCTCACTCTCTGCTGTCTTGGTATTTTTTTGGTCTCTTAATCTTAAGGGTAGTGGACATATCTTGGAAGTGGTTTTATAGTGGTTGAGTTAGCAAAGCTTAAAATTTTTAATTCTACTCTTTTGTTCTTTTAAGCTCAGATAATACATTCATAAGATAACATTATAGATTATTAGTATTTCAAAACTTGGTTTGGATGAATTTTTCTCTGATGGTCAACCATTATCATGTAATTGTTCCAACTTTCTCATTTGCCCTTGTGCGTTTAAGAATGCTTGGAAGATTTACTGAGAAGAAACTTAATTTGTGACCTTAACTGTAAATTGGTTCGTTAGACCTTTGCATGCTGTTCGAGAGAGTAGTGCTTATGTTCAAGTTCAAAAGTTCTTCAATTTATCATATTCATCTTATGAAGAGGCCTAATATAGAATAAATATGCAAATGTGAAAAGAAATTTAGGTTCTAATTTTTCCGTCTGATTTTAAGCAGTTTATATGTTCATGGTATTGGATAAGTTCAATTTTCTCATTTACCCTTGTGTGTTTGAGAATGCTTGGAAAAGATTTACTTGGAAGAAACTTAATTATTGATGTTAATTGTTGATTAGGTCCTTAGACTCCTCACATGATGTTTGAGAGAGTAATGCTTATGTTCAACTTCTAAAGTCCTTGACTTTATCATATTCATCTCCTGAAGAGACCAAATATAGAATAAATATGCAAATGTGGGAAGAAATTTGACGTCACTGGTGGTCTGACAGGGGGGTAAAGTCTCATCTTGTGTGTTGGCCGAAGTGTCACATTGAAACAGGTCTAGGAAGAATTCATAAAACTCCGTTTCCATTGAGAATTGAATGGAGTTTTCCTGTATTTTGACAGGAGAATCTAACAGATGTTACTGTCAAGATTCTGACAGAAAAATTGGACATTCCATACCCTCTGAGAGTGCTTGTTCATTGTGTTTTTAAGTGGTTTAGAAGTTAGAAAAATTCCCGTTTATTGATGTATTTTTGCCTACTAAAAGATTAATATTTTTAAATCTTCTTAGCGTACTGAATTAGTATTCCGGAGTATGATTACTTGTATCAACCAATTTTGGTTTATGCTGGAAATAATGTCAGGGTGTGTATTTTATTTTAATAAGATGAAAGTGATATGTTGGCTGTCAGGAAATATAATTCTCTTTCCCCTAATGCAATTTGTTTGTGGCTTTTAATAGGCCCCTATCCATTCCCAAGGAATGCCACACCATTTTCATTCAGGCCTGACACTGAACAAGTTGATGAAGAAATCTGATGTCTCTCAACATTATGAGCAGACTCAGGTTGAAGAATTCCCTGAACGACCAGGAAAACCTGAGTGTGATTACTTCATGAAAACTGGGGACTGTAAATATAAATCTGCATGTAGGTATCACCATCCAAAGAGCAGAGTCCCAGGATTGCCAGTCTGTGCTCTCAGTGACAAGGGCTTACCTTTAAGACCTGTAAGTTTCTAATAGAAATATTGATTCCATGTTCAATTTTCATAGGCCATAACCTTCTAAAACAATTCTATCCATCTCACTTAATTTTCCATGGACTGGGTTGTTTCAATACATGTGTATATCAGCTATCAGAACCCACCTTTAATATGCCTTTTTGCATATTATATTTGGACATGGAGTTCACCTACTGGATGATCAATTTATCGTGAAATTCAGAATTTATGAATAGCACTGTTGACCGACCAAGTTAAATATTTTCCTTCTCTTTAGGTTACTGTAGTACTCATGGTGATTTTCTTATTCCATCCAGGGTAAAAAAATCTGTTGGCATTATGAAAGCTATGGTATTTGCAAGTATGGTCGTGCTTGTTTGTTTGATCATCCCCCGAATCATACTCCATCATCTTTCCCGGTTGGGTCCAAGTTAGACCCTCCATTGGGTCACAACTCTGCAACTGTAGGAGGGAACAGAATGGCTGGATGCCAGGATGAAATTCAGGATTCAGGCTGGGATTGAGTACGGACATGTAGCTTTGATCCGGCAGTTGCTGTAGAAATTTTGCATCTAGCCTCCTTCACCTCTCTTTTCCAGTAAGGATGTTGCTTTTTATTTTTATTTAGCTTATGAAAGTTTCATTTTTCTACCTTTAAGACTCGGTTCCTGCAGGCTGTTGTGCATAGAATAGAACCCTCTTGCAAGCATAGGAGGGGCTGTTTTATACATGAACTTTGCATAACGTTACTCGAATTTCCTTTGTTTAAGTCAGGTGAAAATTTGTTCCATGTTACTGAATAAGTTTGTGAACGCTTTTCTATCAACCCAGGTTTCATCCTCTTGCATTCTGGTAGAACTTTGTACATGCTGACCATGTTTCATCTTTATGGTTGCATTTTCATTGCTCTAGGCCTAAACAATGTTGGTAAAAAAAGAAGAAAAAAAGGAAAAATAAATAAAAATGAAGAAGAACAATCTGACTTTGCAATTTGATGAATAGTTCATAATCAGGAAAATATTTCAAAATGGAGTTAGGCCCAGCATTAAGGAAGTGCAATGTTGTTATGTTTGTGACCTTCCTTCTGTTACAGACTGCATGCATTTGAGAAACAGTGGGGATGGCACCAGGGATTGAGCCAGACATCATGTAAAAGACAAACTATTATTGAAACCAAAAAAAAAAAAAAAAGAGAGAGAGAAACAAGCCATGACCACCTCAGCTCCCCCACTGTCAATCCGTGAGAATCACACATTGCCACCAACCTTAATTTACAACATTTGACGGTCTTGGAACTGTGCAAGGGTTTCAAAAACAGCAGAACCACCTCTTCTGCATTAAAAAAAAAAATGGAGAGGAAACATAAGAAGTTTTAGAGGGAATTCTGTAGTGGAGTATATATACTTTGATGATACGAGTATGAGTATATTGAATACCAATGGGGTATCAGGAAAATTTGGGTCTTGCTTGTGATTATCGATGTTTTGTGCCCCGCCGCCCCCAGCAGGAGCCCCATTGGTTTTCTTCTCATCTCTAGCTTTGCTAAATATGACTGTAAATCCTTCCGCAGAGGCAGGATTGTTCACATCCCACTCCCCAAATTTGGGCAAAGGCCGACCCTTGTCCTGCTGTCAATCCAAAAGCTCTCACACAATCACAATCACAATCAGCAGTGTCGATTTGATTACAACCACAAAATTAGCTAATTAAATTTCTCTCAAACATCAACAAACAACACTTGAGTTGGGTGAAGGAAGAAGGCAATCAACACGTAGATCATTCTTTTTCTCTTCTGGAAATGATCCGAAATGCCAAACTAATTTTGTATAGAAAAGTTTGAATATTTGATTGCTATCTAAAATCAATTGGCACGAAAGAAAAATGATCGGTGTAAGCAAATTTCCATCTACTACAATGGTTTTTATCTATAAAAGATTCTACAAAGGAATTAGCCAAGTATTGAAACATAGATTGGGAATCTTACCGACGCCATCAAAGAAAGATCGCAGCAGCTTTGTACAAGGGAAATGGGAGAGGGAGATTGAGAATGAGAGAAGAAAGAGGGAGAAAGAGAGACAATGCGGGCGGAGGAGAGACAAAATGAGAAAACAAGGGGGGGGAAAAGAACGAGTCTTAAGGCATAACAAAAGAAAATAGTTGTTAGCATTCTACGAGGCATGCACGTCCTTCCGTATCTTCCAACAATTTTTCAAACTAATCCACCAAAATGATAGATATATTATTATTATTATTAAGAGAATAAAAAATATTTTTTTGTAATAAAATTGCACATCGTAAAGTTAATTTCATCGTCACGATTTGAAATATCAGTAAACATGATAATTAATGATGATCACACCTTTATATTTCTATGATATTTTGATCAAATATTCCGATTTTTCAAACCCAATGAGAATAAGACGGAGTATCCGGTTTCTCCGTTTAGGGTCCAGGGTGGTCTGCATGCACCCTATTGCATGTAAGGTTTTCTAGAAGCGTCTTGTTGACAGCGAAAAGGACCTTCGACGGCCGTGATCAAACGAGTGCCCCACGACCGAGCCACGATAGAAAGCTTATTAGCGGTCATAAAGCACGCCACATCAGTAGGGAGTCAAATTTTCAAACTATCTTGCGGCACGAAACGAAAGCCGACAAAAATAAATCACAGCCTCTCTTTGCCCCCTGTAATCCCCAAACTAACCCCCTACCTCACTTCAATAAATAAACCCCATTTCTAAATGTACGAGGCATTTTGGTCATTTGATTATCAGAAGGCCCAGACGACACAAGCCAATAACACGACGCCACGTCATCAGGTCGTGTGCTCATATTCGCACTCTTCTCTTCCTTTCTCCATTCATCGTTTCTCTCTGAGCTTCATCCATGGCGACTGGTCTGTTACGCCGAGGCATGTCTAGGGTTCCAGGGCAAGCGGCGAAGCTTCTCCGATCACGAGCCCACGCAACCGGAGCTCAGTCCAGCGAGGTGAATTCAGAAGTCGCCAAAACTCTGAAGACCTTCTCAATCTACCGATGGAACCCCGATAACCCTTCCAAACCTGAGCTTCAAAACTACCAGATCAATCTCAAGGACTGCGGTCCCATGGTTCTCGACGCCCTAATCAAGATCAAGAACGAAATGGATCCGACACTCACTTTCCGCCGATCGTGCCGGGAGGGCATTTGCGGGTCGTGCGCGATGAATATCGACGGTTGCAACGGCCTGGCCTGTCTCACGAAGATCCCCTCTGGCGAGTCGTCTACGGTCACGCCGTTGCCGCATATGTTCGTGATAAAAGATCTGGTGGTGGACATGACAAATTTCTATAACCAGTACAAGAGCATAGAGCCGTGGTTGAAGAGGAAGACCCCACCACCGACGCCGGGGAAGGAGATTCCCCAGAGCAAGAAGGATCGGGCCAAGCTTGACGGGATGTACGAGTGCATTCTATGCGCTTGCTGTAGCACATCCTGCCCCAGCTACTGGTGGAACCCCGAGTCATATCTGGGTCCGGCTGCTCTGCTCCACGCTCATAGGTAAATATTTTTTTTCCTTCTATTTTTTTTAATCTTATTAGGATTTTGTTTTTCAATGTCCAAAATGGGTTGCAATAATCCAATTAATTGGTTTATTATTTTTAGGGTTATGAATTTGTAGTTTTTGTTCATTTGTTTGTCTTAGGGTTTTTGGTTTCCTCATTTCTAAATCAGGGCACGATTTATGGGGGGTTTTGTTTTTCAATGTTCAGAATGGGTTGCAACAATCCAATTAATTGATTTTTTATGTTTGGGTTTATGAATTTGTATAATCTGTTGCTTTGTTTATTTTATGGTTTTTGGTTTCCTCATTTCAAAAGCAGGGCATAATTTATTTGTTATCCGTTGGATATTCATTACTAGTATGTGTTGAAGGATTTGATCTTTATGCCTTGTTTGAGTGCTCTGCTTGGATAAATGGATTCTGGATTTAATGAGTTAATGTAAGTTACTTAGGATGTGTAGTTCATAGTCACTCTATAAAAAGCATTTATTCTCTATTAGAAGATAAAAGTCAGGGTCAGTGTTTTGAAAGGCTATTGAGGCTTATGCCTCAGGGTGGGGCTCTACAAATTAGCCTTGAGGCTTAAGTCTCATCCTATCCAAGCATATAGCTGTGAGGCTATAGCCTCCAGGTTGTTGAGGTCTAAGCCTCAAATATCCAAGGATTTTTTGCCTTTATGGGATTTTGGTAAATATTTTGTAAGAGACTTAAAATCTCAATATTGAGTGAATTTTAATGGATTTTATCATCTAAGTTTTTGTGGACTTTTGATATAGATTTCATGAGTTTTGTATTGGGTTCCTACTTGGTTAAACCTTTTACAAAATAAGGCATAGTTGACTTCCAATTAACCTTTTTAAATGGAAGGGAAAAAGAAATATTGAGAAGAATAAGGGAATTGGTGTCTATCTTGGGTGATCTCATGTAAAATCTCATTATTGATAGATAAATAAAAAAGGATACCACTACAATTGGTAGATAAAAAAGAAGGATGGATGGATGGATCTTAATACCAATGGGCAATATTATATAAAAATTGGATATGATTCTAGACAAGGCAGTTAAGAAATAGTGTATGTGATACTGAAGTTTGGATGGATGACTGCCAAAGCAAAGAAATAATAAGATAAGGTCAGTTAAGAAGGTAGAGGTGGCATTACATTAGGACAAGTTGAGAGAAAGGTCCCCAAGGTGTTTTGAACATATGCAAGGAATACCATTGGATTACATCAGGAGGGGAGGTTGTTGAAAGCAGCACAGGGGAGAGGAAGCTAAAAACAAATTTGGGTTGAGGCAAAGTGAAGAGAGGTGGCAACTTATCATTTAATAGACTATATGACCTACAAAGAGCTGAATGGTGAAAAAAGGACTATGTTTGCTGACTTAGTTGGGTTTTAGTCTTTCTTTAGTGGAGTGAAGTGGATCATGTGCTACGCTTGATTGTATTGCTGTATAAATTAGTGGCTAATTACTACTAAGACTTTTGCCTGCATATGAAGACATCCAAGTGAATTTATTGCATTAACCTTAGTTTAGTCTACAACCCACTTTTAAAAGATGAAGTCACAAGAGATGGCTATGGATTTTTAGAATAGGTCTGAATTTGTCTAAAATCTGGGTAGAAATGGCTATGGATTTCAGATAATAGTTAAAAAATTTAACTTTTTATATTGGGACAAAATATCTAAAAATAATCTAACTAACAAACTGTATTATTAAAACATTTGAAGTCTATTAGAACTTCACAAAAGAGGGGGGAAAAGAAAAGAAAGGAAAAGGCCTTACACTAGCTCTATAAAGATGCCTGGGTACCATATTTTTGAGAGGGGCTGGATGGTAGGGGCCACTAGAATCGGTGATGGTGGTGCTGTTGTAGTTTGATAATGACAAAGATCTAGGGTCTCCTATCCATTTCTAGCTAAGGAGGTGTGGGTTCTTAAGCACCATATAAGGTCAGGCTTTTTCTCAGGTGGTGCTTTGGGGAAAATTTTTGTTGCCAATCAGCTTATATGACAAGGTTTGGACCTTTGTCAGGGTGTTGTGTATGTAAACAAAGGAGGAGATGGTGAACCTATTCTTCTTCATTGTGGCACTCATTTTGTGGTTTTCTAATTCTCTTGTTTAGGGTGTTTTGGATGTTACCTCATTTGGTGAAGGATATGTTGTATTGTCAGCATGTTAACTTGGTGGAGAGAGTAGAGGTTTGTGCTTCTTTGTTAGTGTTATTGCCTTAAGAAAGAGTTTAATCTGAGGATTTTGATGGATTAAAACTAGATTGGCATTGATAGACCTTCTAATCAAATCCTCATTCACACTTCCAGAGAGAGTAGAGGATTGTGCTTCTTTGTTAGTGTTATTGCCTTAAGAAAGAGTTTAATATGAGGATTTTGATGGATTAGAACTAGATTGGCATTGATAGACCTTCTAATCAAATCCTCATTCACACTCCAGAATCACTGCAGAGATTTGAGTTTTATCCTATTTTAGATTTCATCAATGGCTGGAAGAGGGTTAGGCTTTTTCTATGCATTTTGTTTTCTCTTTGGTGTAATTCTCCTGTGGTGTGCCTTCATGCTCTCTATTTACCATTGTTACACCCCTTATAGTGTTGGCATGCTTCTTAATATTTCTTTTATTCGTCTGTCAAAAATAAATTAGTAATATTAATAGCCTTTGCTATGATTTTGCTTAATTCTGCAAAGCAAACATTTCTATTGTTTTCTCTCTTTGGTGGCTATCAGTAAACCTTGAGTGTGTCTTTCTTTTATTGATGTGCAGATGGATTAGTGATAGCCGTGACGAATACACCAAGGAGAGGCTTGATGCAGTATGTGATGAATTCAAGCTTTACCGCTGTCATACGATATTGAACTGTGCCCGTGCCTGCCCAAAGGGATTGAATCCTGGAAAGCAGATTGCAACAATTAAGCAGCGACACATTGCAGATGCCATTTAAATTTATTGACCTGTTGAAGCATGGTGTCATTTGACTGCTTAGTCTGGGCAATTTTTTTCATCGAGTGACAATTTTTATTTCCAAGTTACTAATATTAGCTCTGGTTGCATTTTCAGTCCTTAATATCCTCTGTGAACAGGAATTTGGATGTTCTGTTTTCAATAAATGTTCATAAAACTGCAGAGTTATCCTGCATTGGGCTGTTATTTTCCTTGTTGAGCCTGCTGTTAAACTAGTTGGGCAATAAATGTATAGTGATTCTGAGCTCCTATTCCTATGAATGATCTTCCTAACATGCTCTCTCCCGGCCTGCATTCCACTCTATCTCCCTTTACTGGCCTTTTTAGGGTTTAACACCCTTGTAGAGGTCATCAATTCAATCCACTTTAGCTTAATTAACTAGATAGAAATTGACCGGGAGATGTATGATTGTCCCATTCATATTAGCTACTGAGAATGGTCCACCAATATGGCTGGTTGGTTATGACCATCCAGCAGCGAATACATGCTAGGCTCATCCCTAAGAACTGGTTGTCAAGATGCGTTTTTGGACATTGGAAATGATACTGGTTTATAATGATAAACAAAAGAGTGTTACCCGCTACCGTCATATGGTTATTATGATTCCTTTTTATTCCCACTTAAACGACACACACTATACAGGCCTATAGCAACATAATCCTTACATATGGTTTGCAATCTTATATAAAAGAGGTAATTAAATGTTTTTTGAGCCAGATCAAAATGCGTTAGGTTCTCTGATCTCCTAAACTCTACCTGCAGTTGATCCTATATAAACAGGTGGAAAGAGGAAATTTTACCTACTGAACAGCTAATCCACCATCAAACACATTGATATGCTGAAGTTGTTGGCAGTATCTTGTCTTTTGGCTTGCAGCATTGCCTTTGCCCATGTTAGGATCAATGTAGTTGCTGCCAGCAGCCGCCTCCCATTTCTCATAAATCCTCAAGATCTAGTATCATCTCAGTATATTAAGGTAACAGGTGAGGAAACCAAACCCTGGATGGTTAGTTTACTCATATTCTTGTAAGGCTAAATTCCCTCAAATTTGGAAAAATTGCTGAGATTTTGGACTTCTCTTTTCTCTAGGATGCCACAATAACTGTGATATTGCTTGCTGTTACTGCGATATAAAGAAACAGCCACCACTTTGTGTGCAGTGCTGTGAAGAAGCACCTTGACTGGCAGGTACTCTTGGTTGTGGGCTTCTTGGGTTGATTTTGCAGCGAGTCCTTGCGCATCCATCTCATTATTTTCACTTTTCACTTCATCCTATCAACTAGAAATGGGAAGCTACAGTAACAGGCATTTTAGACAGGCCCAGAACCACCAACAATTGAGAGTGACGTATCCATCCAGAGTCCAGCAGCATTTCCCATTCATTTTCAGATTGTTTCTCCGCAGTTTTAGGCTCTTCTAAATTTGTTCACATCATGTTTTATCCCCGTGGTAGGAGATAGGAACTGAAATAAATATTTCAGTGAATCAATATGAATAAAAGACAAGCATTTCAAAGCAGAGTAAGAGTGGCTATTACAAAGTGAAATGGCAAATTTCTCCAATATCTTGGACAATAATTGCACCATGAAATCTCTCTATCATCTAGGCCAAACAAAATTTTAGTGAATCCAGATTTCAAGGTGATTATTTGATTATCATCTTGTCAACTGCAATATATTATCACTCCTTAGCATCAAATGCAAAAGGGTTTTACAAACCCACAGCAGCTAAATGCAAAACCTAGCCGAAAAGCTAGCTCTCAGAATCGTACTTCAAAACAGACTGAAAAACATACAGGGGAAGTCAGTATCTCCTGGAAAGTCCAAGGAATGCAGCAGCAGATGAAATTTGTACTTTGAGATCAGCAATGTCAACATCATGACCACCTTCGACCAGACCCCACTTGTCCACCTGCATGTTAGTAAAGGACTATACCTTGTAAGAACAGGTTAAGGCTATTGGAGTTACTTGAGTATGTCACTCCATGCAGGAGACGTGTGTGCATGTGTTCAAGCCCAGGGTATGAGAGGGAAAGGGAGTAGGAGGGAAAAAGAAAGAAAAAAGAAACCTGCAAATCTTCTTCAAGTCTAATCAACTCAATGGCCTCCTCAATCTGCAATTTCCCACGAAATATTCCAATAGCAATGGTTAAAGAATGTGCCGCTGAAGCAATTGCATCTATGGCTGCCAATTCACAGTCATCTGTTTTCTTCAAAAGGTTTTCAATAGCATTTACAAGACCATCCTCCTGTTTACCACCAAAAAAACAAGAGTACACAATAGGCTTAAAGCCAAACTGTGATTCTACCCATTGCAGTAAAGGATCAATTTTCTCCACTTGCCGTTCTGCAAAATTTGAAGGCATTGTAGGAAAAGGATATTATACACCCCATTCAAATTCAAAACTAAACAAATCCATGTCTTTTCAGTGATCATATATAAAAGCTATATTTGCAGTAGATTAATACAAACCTTGCTATCATGAGCTAGAAAAACTTACACAACTTGTAAAAGAGAAGAAAAAATAAAAAAGAATCACCACCAAACAACCATGAGCAACAACCAAAGCTCCTTTGAGTGGAACTCAGATTTAAAGACCTGATTACTAAAGAATTTAGCCTCAAATTCAATTTTTTTGATAACTGAAGAATCTTCTATGACCAAGCCCTTCGGACTCAGGGGACCCAAATTTTGAGGTGCTATCCATGCCCACCACAACCTGCACTAGGTGATTCCAAGGCATTCAACCAGCAGCAAGAATCGAACCCAGGACCAGTCGCCTCTACCACACATCTTGGCATTGGCCCTAACAACCTCAAATTCAACTATAGCATCGACAGGACACAAACCTCAAGCAAAGGACTCATTTAACCAATTTTCCTGGTAGTAAATCCAGTAAACACACAAGTTCAAGTATGGAAAGCAATAAAATTGAAATAATAAGAACAAATTCAACAACATGATGGTTAAGTTTCAAGAAGCACATTTTTCAAAGTACACAAAAGTCAAAACTCGGGAAAGCCTTAAACCAAGAACTCCAGGTGAGTGATGCCAATCCTTTTTTGGCCATCTGGCTCTATCAACTCGCCCTTATCTTCCAAATGCCGAGGGAAATTATATGATGTTAAAGTTAATACTAAGAACATCATATTGCACCACTTTTACGAAAGGGGGGAAAAGCCATTGTGCTTTAGGTAAGATCAGACAGCGACAATCTGACGGATAATAGAACAGAAAATTAGAGGCATAAATAAAGAACATACCAAGGACACCAATAGTGAGATCACTATCCCCAGGAGCGCGACAGAAAACTAAATCTTGATGAAACTTCTTCATCAAATATTCAATAATCTTCATCCGTGTGAGGGGAACCCTTTCAAGCGCAGTACACGCGAGTTTCATGAGAGGCATGGTAAAGGGTCTGATCCCATCTGTTTGCTAAAATAGTAAACATTTCATTAAAGGATTCCAAGTTGAGCTAATGTTAATCCAAAAATACCCAGAAAAACACCCAACTCAGATGAGATCAGAACCCATTAACAGATACAAGGAAATTCACAAGCAAAATCACAAACCAATTAATCCAAACCCAAACCCAAAAGTAAGCGAAAAAAATTCTAACGAAGCCACATAGAAAGGCACATGCCACATGGTAGAAAAAAAGCCCTAAATCAACGAAACACTACAATTTTTTAAGAAACCGAGCAAATTCAATGGCCAACAAAAATCCAATTTGGGTTGGTGAGAGAGGGTAAGCACCTGATATTCCCATTCAGCAGCTACAGCCTTAGCGAGAGAGAGCGTAGGGAGCTTGAGGGGCCTCTTGGAAGGAGTCTTGAGCGTTCTGTAATCAAGCATCACTGTCCAACCATTTCCATCATCAGCCTCTCTAGTACTCGCTTGCTTGTAGAACCTCTTACCCACGATTGATCCCGTCATGAACGACATCGGCATCGTCACCGACGTCGTTTCGCGTCGGGGATTCGAGCTTGGACCTTTGACATGTATACTATCATCCTTATCACTGTTCTTCTCGTTGAACGTAAAGGACGATGATGCACCCTCCGATTCATGGTTGCTGGCGGTGGCGACGGCGCTGAATCGGAGGGTCTGGGAGGAGAGTCCTCGGAGGATGAGAGGGTTTTTGATTGAATTTAGGGTTTTCTTCATCACTGCAGAAGCCATTGCTGAGAGTGAGAGAGCTCTGTACCAAGTTTGGACTTTTGATTTCTGTACAGGGCCCGTTCAGAACAGCTTCTGTCAGGTGTTATTTGGCCCACGGCCCATTTTCAATATATGACGATCCAAGTTGCTTTCGATTTCGTTTTGTTAAATTATTAGGGGCCAGGTTTTTTCGGTAATCGTCTCGCACTACCGCTTCGATTATATATAATATTAAATAAAAATTTATTTTAATTGATTTTTGTTTGTTTTCAACTTTTTTTAATATATATATATAGAATATCATTTTTTATTAAATAAATTATAAATATGCATAATATTTATTTAGTTATAAATTATATTTCATTTTTAATACAATTTTATATTTTAACACTAAAGAAAATTGAAAAGAAATTAAAAAAAAAATAATTGAGATAAGGTAAGATGGGTATGAGAATTTCCTATACCTATTCTGCTTAAATTTTTTTATTAGTGAAGATAAAAATTTATACTACTTATAAAAGTATGAACTGTTTTTCGTTTTTTTTTTTTTTTTTTTTTGAAATACCCTTATCAATACTAATAATCAACTTAAATGATAATTTAATTTTTTCAAAATAATTTAATCTTTTTATTTTTGTTACGTTTTTAATTATTTGATGTAATGCAAACCATTGTTAAAATTATCATTACAAACCTAAAAGGTAATTCAAAATGTAATGTTTTTCATACTTATAATCAACATAAATGAGAATTTAATCTTTTCACTTTTTCAGGATTAACAAAATCATTCCTGAAATTGGCATAACAAACCTAAAAGGTAATGAAAATTTTAATATTTTCATTTGCTTCCAATTTCTATTTTATCAACTGTTTTAATAAAATTTTAATTACTTTAATACAAGGAAAATTTGTATGTTCATAACCTCATTTTGATTTTATATTCAAATTCAATATTTCATTTTAATTTTATATTCAAATTCAATCTGGAAAACTGCTCTCAAGAAACTATAAAAGAAAAGGTGAATGTTTGTAGGAAACTTCTCAAACTAGGCATTCATCTTCATCCTATTTGACAAAACACTCTATGATCCACTAATACAATGTTTATTAGTTTCAACTATTGATTCTAGTTTATTTATAATATTATGTAGAAAAGTTTGGTTATAGTAGGGGATCATTGTAGAGTATTTTTTGATATTGGATTTAGAATTGAAATGAAAGACAATTAAGGTTTGTTTGAAACTCTCCCATAAATAAGATTTTTTTTTCTTAATAAAAAATTTGTAGTAGTTTAAATTTTAGAGTATGTTTTGAGAAAATAAATAAAATGTATTTAATACTTATATTATTATTATTATTATTATTTTCTTCTTATCATAACCTATCTTTCATTTTTTCAATGAAATAAATTAATTTTTTTAAAAAATATTAGTTGAAACTTTTTACTTTTTACTTTTTGTAACCATAATAGTAATTTCTATTCATTTTGAGATATTTAAATCTTTTAAAATTTTATATTTAATTAAATAATAGTGAATTAATAACAATACTTATTATATTATAAATGGTTATTGAATAAAAAGTTTCATCACTCATTTACCAAATTTTATAAAATTTACCAAAATGAAGAAAAAATTTCTATTGAGATTTTAATTCTTTTGATTTTTTTAAATATTTTTAGAACAAAACTTATTTTTCCTTGATATATTTTTCGTTTGATTGAATAATTTGATATATTATATATTTTCTTTGATATGAAAATTTTAATTTAATCTGGTTCTATTTTCTAGCTTTATAAATAAAAAAAATAATAATAAGTTTTACAAAATGTATAATGGTATTTAAAAACGAATTAAAAATATAATTTTTAACAAGATAATATAAGTCAATTATTTTTTCATAAGAATTTTTAAATTTAACATAAATTTTTTTATTTTATTTTCTTTAAAAGAAAATGTATTGAAAACCAATCATTAATTTTTCATTTACATTTCACTTTTTTTCGGTCCAAAAATGTTTTAAAAGTTATAAATCTCCTTCTCTTTAAAACCACACTATTAATATAATCAATGTTATAAAAAATTATCATTAAAAATTTGAAAACTTTTCAAATTTCTTGTGACCATTTCATTTTTCATCTTAAAACTTTGAAAATTTTTCTCTTATTTTAACATTCTTTTTTCTTTCCAAAATTTTCTTTTCAACTCTTTCCGTATGCTACTCATTCTTTATTTTAAGATTTTTTTTAATCCACAAATTTCTTGCTCAAATTAAGTCATTTTTGTTCTATATAATTTTTATTAAAAATCTTTAATGTAAAAGAAAAAAGTATTTAAACTATATATAAATTGATTAACTCTAAAAAATTTACAAATTTGGTGTAAAAGAAATAAATGATGTGTTTAAATTAAGATTAGTAAATGTTATGTCCAATAACCAAGGTGGCATTTATTTATTTTTAATATAAAAAAATTGGTTAAAAAATAATTTTATTAACATAAAATTTGGTGCAAAAAGTATGATCTTATTTATATCTTATCCCATTTATTTTTTAAAAAATTCGGTTTTATGTTTAATTCAATTATTTGATTTTGAATATCTATTTGATTTTAATATAATTCTTGAAATAATAAATTTACATACTGATTTTTTTTATTAGTCTTTTTTCATATTCCCTTAATGGGACGCTGCTGGAATGGAGGCGATCCATCTCCTCCATCCCGCCTAATGGCTATCCCTAATTGTTCTATTATTTATATTAATGATTTGTTATTATTGTTTTTTAATTGTTTTCTTGTGACACGTGATCCATGCTTGATTATTTTAGTCAAACATTAGATTAAGTGTTTGAAAGAATATTATGAAATCATAAGAAAATAAACTAAATTTTATTATTATATATAAAAATATTTTTATTTGAAATACTTAAAATATACCTTAGAAGACCATTGCACTTGTCTGAATAGTTATTAAAGAGTTCATTTCTTCCATCTTGTAGTATTTATAACTCTTTTGAGATAGGAAAGTCAAATATAATAGAATTAATTTTATTGAAACCCGATTTAATGTAAATATATTAAGTCACCACAGATTTCAAATTTCAACGGTTAACACCCATATTAATATATATTATATTATATACAAATTTTATTTTTTAAAGAATAAAAATTAGTTTTTAAAGAATTTTAAACAATACTATTTAAATCATTTTTACTTGAAATCTCTATTAAAAAAATAAGTGTTATCTAATTTAATTTATGAGAGTGCTAATTAATGAAAATTAAAGATTGGCCTATAAAATTATGCATAAATAAATAGCATCTTTCACTAATGGAGACCATTATACTTCTACATGTTTTTTTTACTTGTTTTTTATATTTTTAAACATATTTTAAAATAACTTTATCTATGATTTTTATTTTTAATTATTCAACTAAAAGATTTAAATTGTAACTTCTCCGAGATTCTTTAGTACTTCTCTCATATCTTTGCACCTTTTTTTTTTTTTTTTTTTTTTTTTTTTTTTTTTATGTTCTTCGTATCCATCTCAATTTTTAAAAATATTGATATTTTAAAAAACTAGATTGGCATCAAATATAACTAAGTTATCTAAAATTGACTAATGGTAATTTATTATTTATTTTATATATTTAATCAATTAGAATAAATTAATAGTTTGTGGAATTTCTTGCTTTAGGTAAGTGTTAGGTATTACATCAATTACATTAAATAGTAAGAATAAATTATTTTTTATATATTAAAATTAATTGATTAAAATGATGAAAAGATTAGGAACTTGTAAATCTACCTTCTCCTACTTTTGAATTTAAAAAATAACTCATTTTTTATGTAAATATCTTCCAACATTTTAATTATTTATATGTAAATTTTAAAAGAAAATGTTATTTTTACAAGAAGAAAAAAAAACACTTTTACTTAAAAGGTGTATTTTTTAGGTTGAAGAAAGAGAAAGTGTAATGACATGCACAATATAAGGTTAAAGCAAGTTCATACGTCAAAAACTTTCTTTCATATTATAAACATCCTTAATGCAAATACAATGTTTTTATTGTGTTCTACGTGGATTATAAGGTCAAATAAAGAAACACCCTCAAATAAACCCTCATAGAGCTAGAGATCAATCCTAATATAATTTATAATAATCTGTACTTAATTGTATAGATATTATCTATTCTAAACCCGAAAGATGTTCATAACTTTAAAACGCATCTACAATATTACAAATTGAGATGATTTCATCCAACAGTTCCACTCTTTCATTAGCGCATGTCCACCATTGTTTCTACTCAAAACAAAGGGATACCTTAAAAAATGCCAGATGAATTATGCTTTAGAGTTACGCCTTGAAAAGTATTGAAAAAACTGCCTTTTTGTTTTCAAAAACCAGTACCAATTAGATAGTATTAGTCGCGTCAAGATAATTGGATGAAAGTCAATGTAAGGAAAAAGAGAACAGAACGCAACTCTTTCAGAAATATGGAGCATGGATATAGACGGGTTTTCGGCTAGAGTCCAAAGGCTCCTAGCTGCCATGCATGAGAGAGTTGAATTCCGGCGGTGGTGTGACCACCATATATAACCTGTGTTATTCCCTTCAGCTCACCTCATCAACTACGTCAGATCATCCATTTGCTCAATCCCACTACATCACGCCTTCGAACAAACAACTTCCATTCCAGTTCCGCAGTTTCCGTGTCGGACACCTCAAACCACTCCGCACCTTCACCTCGCTCACCGGCAGAACATAAATATCCTAAATCCAAGTTCCTAACTCCAGGAGAAGCAATTCCGAGGCGATTACAATGGCCTCGTGGAATTCGACTCCGCTGGAAATCATATCTCAAGCATTCGGATGGTCGGCTTTCTTTTGCTGGTCCGTGGGTGGCTACCCTCAAGTCATTTTAAATTACCGAAGAAAAAGGTTTGTTTTTGTCCTTTTTTCCTTCCCTTTTTCCCCTTTCGGATTTTCTCGAGAATCTTAGTTACTTACTTGAAATTGCCGGCAAGCGTAGTGTTGTGGGGTTGAACTTCAATTTCGTGGTGCTCAACTCGACGAAGCAGTTGTCGTATTTGATATACAACGCGGTTCTCTACTTTAGCCCTGCTGTCCAGAGGCAGTACCGTGAGAAATATGGAGCCGGACAGGTTTCTATTTTCGGGTCTTTCAGGTTTTCCCCCCTCTTTTTGGATTTTTAGTAGGTGGTGAAATGTTTTCTTGTTGCAGATGATACCTGTGGCTGCAAATGATGTTGCTTTCTCAATTCATGCTGTTGTCTTGATAGCATTTACTTGGTTCCAAATTGCAATCTATGAGGTAAGTGATTTGTTTCTTCTCTGATCACTCAATTTGTGTTGGTTTGAAATCTCTGTGTGGTCCACTTCTTTAGAGTCAAATATATATATTAAATTTTGTCTGTTGATGTTTTGTACAGCGTGGAACTCAGAAGGTTTCCAAGATTTCCATTGGAATTGTTTCTGCTGCATGGTTATCAGCTGCAGTTTGTGTGATCATAGCTTGGCCAAGCCATTCTTGGCTTTGGCTGATTTCAGTCTTCAAGTAAGATGCCTCTTTTGGTGATCAATTTCTAGTGCTTCATCTTATTCAACCTATTTTTAGAAGAATAATTTATGGAAGTGTTTTTTCCAAAAAAACATTACAAATAATTACAAACATCCAATTATTTATTTTCAAAAACACTTTTTGAATTAAAAGCCCTTTTTAAAATCATTATTTAATTGCCACTGAATTTTTCTTTGTTGTTACATCCCATATCTTCTTTGTCTATTGTATAGTCAATATGTTGAAAAATATTTCAAATTCCTTATGAACTCTTTTTTATAAAGATTTTAAATTGATATAATATTATAATAATGCATTTCAATAATATCTTTATAAATATTATTGTAAATCATAAAAGGAAAATATTATGATTAACATGTAACATAATGACTATACCAGGTTGATAGACATGTGAAGAATATGAAGTAAGACTTTGTGATTTAGGGTGTGGGTATAAAGATTGGAAAAATGGGATATTTCTCTATACGATAT